>NC_143546.1:4540295-4807795 GCF_031878675.1 Megascapheus bottae
TGAGGCCAGGGGAGGGGAGCCAGGGGAGGGGAGGACAGGAGAGGGGAGGGGAGGGGAGGACAGGGGAGGGGAGGCCAGGGGAGGGGAGGCCAGGGGGGAGGGGGGGAGGGGGGAAGGGAAGGCAGGGGAGGGGAGGGGAAGGGAAGCAGGGGAGGGAGGGGAAGGAAGGCAGGGGAGGAGGAGAGGGAGGGAGGTCAGGGGAGGGGAGGGGAGGCCAGGGGAGGGGAGGGGAGGCCAGGGGAGGAGAGGGGAGGGAGGGAAGCCAGGGGAGAGGAGGAGAGGGGAGGGGAGGGGAAGAAGAGGCCAGAAGAGACAGAAATCCACACAAAGCACCCTAGTGTTGAAGACATCTTTATGTATCTGGAAAAGCCGGAGCACGAAAGAACCTGCGGAGAAGCATTCCCTGGAGGGGGAGGAGGGGGGAGAGGGAGGGAGGGGAGGGGAGGGAGGGGGAGGGAGGGAGGAAGAGGGAGGGGAGGGAGGGAGAAGGGAGGAAGAGGGAGGGGGAGGGAGGAAGAAGGAGGGAGGAAGAGGGGAGGGGGAGGGAGGGAGAAGAAGGGAGGGAGAGGGAGGGGGGAGGGAGGAAGAAGGAGGGAGGGAAGAGGGAGGGGGAGGGAGGGAGAAGAAGGGAGAGGAGAGGGAGGGGGAGGGAGGGAGAAGGAGGAGGGAGAGGGAGGGGGAGGGAGGAAGAAGGAGGGAGGAAGAGGGAGGGGGAGGGAGGGAGAAGAAGGAGGGAGAGGGAGGGGGAGGAAGGAGGGAGAGGGAGGGAGAAGGGAGGGAGGGGGAGGGAGAGGGAGGGAGAAGGGAGGGAGAGGGAGGGAGAGGGAGGAGAGGGAGGGAGAGGAGGGAGAAGAAGGAGGGAAAGGGAGAGGGAGGGAGGGGGAGGGAGTGAGAGGGAGAGGGGAGGGAGTGAGAGGGAGGGGGAGGGAGGGAGAGGGAGGGAGAAGAAGGGAGAGAGAGGGGAGAAGAAGGGAGGGAAAGGGAGAGGGAGGGAGGGGGGGAGGGAGGGGGAGGGGAGGGAGAGGGAGGGAGAAGAAGGGAGAGGAAGGGAGGGGGAGTAGAGGGAGGGAGGGAGAAGGAGGGAGGGAGAGGGAGGGAGAGGGAAGGAGAGGGAGGGGGAGGGAGGAAGAAGGAGGGAGGAAGAGGGAGGGGGAGGGAGGGAGAAGAAGGGAGGGAGAGGGAGGGAGAGGGAGGGGGAGGAAGGGAGGGAGAGAGGAGGGAGAGGGAGGGGGAGGAAGGGAGGGAGAGGGAGGGGGAGGGAGAGGGAGGGAGAAGGGAGGGAGAGGGAGAGGGAGGGAGAAGGGAGGGAGAGGGAGGGGGAGAGGGAAGGAGAGGGAGGGGGGAGGGGAAGGAGGGTGGCGGCCTGGGCGCTCCTGGGTTGTCCTCTGCAGGCGGCCCACCCCACCCTCCTCCCCCTCCTCCCCCCTCCCTCCCCCCTCCGCCCTGCCCTCCCCCCTCCTCCCTCCCCCTCCACCCTGCCCTCCCCCTCCTCTTCCTCCCCCTCCGCCCTCCTCTGCCCCGCCCTCTCCCCTCCTCCTCTCCCTCCGCCCTCTCCTCCCCATCCTCCTCTTCCCCCTCCTCCCCCTCCTCCTCCCCTTCCTCCCCCTCCGCCCTCCCCTCCCGTCCTCCTCCTCCCTCTCCCCCCCTCCGCCCCGCCCCGGTGTCACTGAGACCCCCGTGTGCTCAGCCCCGGTCCGAGGACCCGGATGGAGGCCCGGGGTCTGCAGCCCGAGTGGAGGAGCCGGGAACTCGCGGGGCGTGGCGACGGCGGGCGGGGCCGGGGCGTGGCGACGGCAGGGCGTGGCCAGGGGCGTGGCGAGGGCGGGGAGGGCGGGGGTGTGGCGACTGCAGGGCGTGGCCAGGGGCGTGGCGATGGCGGGGAGGGCGTGGCGGGGCGGGGCGGGGGCGTGGCGACGCACGGCGGGGCGGGGCGACGCACGGCGGGGCGGGGCGGGGGCGGGGCACGTGGGTGTGCGTGCGTGGGTGTGCGCGTGCCCGAGCGTGGCGTGCGCGTCTGTGAGCGCCCCGGCGCGCATCCAGGGTGGGACCTGAACTCGGGCCTCGCCGCGGCTCCGCCCCCTCCGGGCCGGGCTCCGGGCTCCCCCGCCGGCCGCTCCTGGGTCTCTGGGTCTCGGCGGGCAACCGGTGGTTCTGCAGCCCCGGCGGCCCCGCCCGCTCCCCGCCGACCTCAGGACCCTGCCCGGCCCCCGCCCGCCCCCGGGCGCCCTCCTGTGGTCACTGCGCCGCACAGCGGAGCCACGGCCGCGCGGCCGGCGCGGCGCCTCGGCGCCCTCTGGCGGCCACAGGCGGTGGTGGCACAGCCGGGCCTCCGCGCCGCACAGGGGGAGGCGCCGGGCGCCCTCCGGCGGTCACCGCGGGTCCCGGCCGCCCTCGCCCCGGATCCCGGTGGAGATTCCTTTCCCCAGTGGATGTAAATCATCTTCTCTCAAGGCAATCTGAGGCTGGGCAGGGTGGCGCAGGCCCGTCACCCTAACCAACCCGCAGGCTGCGATCTGAGGATCCAGGTTCAAAGCCACCCTGGGCGACACAAAGCCCAGAGATGATGGCAGCCTGGAGCTGAAGAGCTCAGGGACAGCGTCCAGGCCAGGCCGCCCAGGCCCAGTTCAAGCCCCAGGACACACGGACAACGACAGCAAAAAAGGCAATCTGGAGTGGGGCTGTGGCTCCAGGGGGAGAGGGCCGACCTCGAGCCAAAAAGCAGCACCCAGACCCTGGGTTGAAGCCCCAGCTCCAGCACACCAAGGAGGAAAAGACAGGGTTAGGCACCTTGCTTCATGCTGCGGACTGAGGATCCTGCTCCATGCTGCGGGATCGGGGTTCAAAGCCAGCTCGGGCAGAAAATCTGGGAAGACTCTTCATCTCCAATGAACCACCAAAAAGCCCGAAGCAGAGGTGTGGCTCAAAGGGTAGAGCGCTAGGGAGGAAAAAGACAGACAGGGAAAGCACCCAGGCCTGGAGCTCAAGCCCCACGATGAGCGCCAGAGAGCAAAGCACGAGTTGTGTTTGACACGGAGAACCCCCATTTTTAAAGGTCATCTCAAACCTATCAAGTTCCTAGGCCTAAGGCAGTTGTCTGCTGCTGGCTTGGGCCAGGGGCCACAGAGCTGTGCTGAGCGTGTGGCAGCAGGTGGGACAGTTCAAGTGGCAGGCCTGCGCCAGTGGTTTCCAAAGTTGTGTTTATTTGAGGAGTTTGGAGCTGGCGTTGTGTGTGAGATCCTGAGAGGCGAGCAAGAGAGAAGACATTCGTGGACCTTATGCCGGGTCCAGGACTCTGAGGCTGGGTTGGGCTTCTGGCAGGTTCAAGGTCAAAGGCAGAACCAGGTATCAGTGTCACACATCTGTCCTCCCAGCTACTGAGGAGACTGAGATGTGAGGATTACAATCCAAAGCCAGCTTATTTCCGATGAACCACCCAAAAGCCTGAAGTAGAGGGATGGTTCAAGTGGTGGAGCGCCGGCCCTGAGTGAACAAGTTTAGGGACAGTGCCCAGGCCCTGAGTTCAAGTCCAAGGTGGCTCAGGCACAAGAAAAGGTTTCAGCTAGGGGAAGAGGCCTGAACCTGCCTGGGGCCAAGGGCAGAGCCCCCGGCCACCCACACAGCCAGTCACCAGTGGGTCCCGTGTGGGCAGAGCTGTCCCCACACCTGCTGGCTGCTCCCCTCTTAGGCTCCTGGACAGTCCATGGCCCCCACAGCAGCAAGACCGTGGCTCCTCTGGGCAGGGGGGGGGCCCCCACAATCCAAGCAGGCACCTCTTGCAACCTGTGTGAGTGGGTCCCGGGGTGCCCACAGAGGCCCAGATGGACCTGGCATGTGGCGGTGGCCTGTGACTCCCTTACCAGTTGGCCTTCACTGCCCTGATGTCACTCACGAGGTTCTGGGCCAGGCAGATGCCAAAGATCTGTAAGGCAGAAGGCCAAGTGAGGGAAGCGGGCAGGGGGAGAGGCAGGGGCAGGGCGGGTGGGGCCGTAGCAGTACCTGTAGGAGTGCGACGCCCATGAAGACCCCAGCCACGAGAACCAGGTTGTCCTGTAGCCACTTCTCAAACTGGCCCACGCAGCCTTTGGTGTAGATAAAGCCCTGCTGCTCCAGCTCCTGAGGGCACAGGCACTGGGTGGGCACACACCTCCCCACCCCAGCTCCCACAGCCTCACCCCTGCCCTGCCCTCTTCAGCTTGCCAAGCTCAGGCCCTGCCACAAGGCCTGGCATGGAGTCCCAGCATGGAGGCTTCCACGGAAGAGACCTGCCCAGGCCACCCAGCCTCTGCCCTGTCACCTCTCCTCACCCTCCAGCACCCTCTAGGGATTCACGGAAAGTCACCTGACTCCCCAAGTTCTCGCAATTGTCCACAGATATTAATGGATGAGCCTGAGTTTCCAGCGTAGGCCTTGCCCTCGAGCTCCCCCACCCCCAGTACCACATCCTGGGTGCCACAGGGTGCCAGTCCTCTCTACAGACTCCCCAAGGCCTTCGATGGCCGTCTTGGGGTGCCTTATGCCCCCACCGAGTCCCTGGGGCCCAAACGCTCACGAGTTTGAGGCGAACGTCGTAGCCACATTGGGTGTTGAGGACGTCTTCCTGCAGGGAGAGAGGCCGTGGGCACGGGGTGAGGGCCACGCCAGGACTGGCCACCCGAAGGACTTCTCTCCCCCTGGCTCCCTGGGGCCCCACACCCATCTCCCAGACACAAAATGGGGGGTTGGGTTGCCAAGGATTCTGTCTCAGTAGGGTTTGTTATTGGTTTCCTTCTTATCTGTGGTCTGGGGCCAGGAGCATGGTCACTGGAGGGGGGACTGAGAGACCCCATTATGGGGTCAAAACCACCTGACCCTGCCACACACAGGGCTGTGGCTGAGGCAAGGCCAGCCCGGAGCAGGCCTGGTGGGCTGTGGGGTGCCCGGGGTCCCGTGGCCTTCTTTGGGCTTGGTGGAGAAGGCAGGCAGGCATCTGTGGAGTCTGGAGCTGGCGGGTGGAGGGGTTGGGGGGGGCAGCGATGGGGGAAAATGGGGGGGGGCTCACCGCAGGGTCCCTGACGCAGCAGGAGAAGGGCACGCCGCAGCGCTCCCGGCTGGGGTTCAAGTCAGTGCAGTTGAAATAGATGTTGAGGTTCCAGTCGTTGGGGCCTCGAGCTCCACAGCAAGACCACTGTGGGGAGGGGGGGACCCCCAGGTGAGCCTCATCCTTGCCTGGAAACAAATCCAGGCTGCAGGACAGACAGCCACTCCCCACCCCTCCCAGGGTGGACAGGGAGTGGGGTTCAGAGCCCCTGGGGTGGTAGAAGCAGTCTGCCCTCCTGGCCCCGGGCAGGAGGGCAGAAGAGAGAGAGGAGGGAAGGAGGGAAGACACTGGATTGGACCCAAGCTCTGGTGGCTCACGCCTGTCATCCCAGCTACTCAAGAGGCTGAGGTCTGAGGATCACGGTTCAAAGCCAGCCTGGGCAGGAAAATCCATAAGACTCTCATCTCTAAGGAACCAGCAAAAAAGCCAGAAGTAGAGCTGAGGTTCAAATGGCCTTGAGGGAGAAAAGCCAAGGGACAGAGCCCAGGCTCTAAAGTCAAGTCCCAGTAGCAGACCAAAAACAAACCAAGCCTCTGTGTCCTAAGCTGCGTCACCTCAAGGTCCATGAGGATGCAGAGAAACCACCCAGAGGGGCCTGGCTGGACAGGAGGGGCCTGCTGGTCTGAGTGCTGGGGGTAGTAGGGGGAGGACCTGGCCCCCAGGGACCAGTGCCCTCTCTTAGGGCGGCCAGGCTCGCCCTGCAGTGGCGCTGGGACTCACATACTCCTGAGTAAAATCAATGAGGTTCTGAAGGTCAAGGTCATCGCGGTAGGCCTTGACGTTGCTGTTGATGAAAAGGTTGAGCTGGTCTCGGATCCAGTCCTTGAAGACGAAGGCCAGAATCCCTGTTGCCAGCTCCAGGAAGAAGATGAGGCTCAAGAACACTGAGAACTGGGTTGGGGCACAGAGAGGGGCGGACACTGGAGAGCAGGGAATCTGGGGGTGCCACAGAGAAGCGCTGTTCCCCCATCTACCCCAGCCAAAGCCAGCCCACTGTCCCCAATGCCCCAGGGCCTTTTCATGAGCCCATACACACATTTGTGTGTGTGTGTGTGTGTGTGTGTGTACCACTGGTTCTGGTAGCCACTGAGAACCTAAAGGACCCTGATAAATGGAGCGGCGTGATGCTGGGAGCCCATGGCTTATGTCTGTCATCCTAGCTGAGATCTGAGGATCCTCGTTCAACACTGGCTTGGGTAGACAAATCAGAAAAAAAGAAAAACAACCACTTATCTCCAAAGAACTAGCAAAAAGCCATACATGAAGACATGGCTCAAGTGGTAAAGCACCAACCTTGAGAGAAGCTAAAAGGACAACACCCAAGTCCCGAGTTCAAGCCCCAGTACCGGTATCAATAGATAAACAAATCAATGGTATATGATCCAGTGACGCTGGTGACACACCAAGGCTACTCATACTGCCAGAACTGAGTGACAAAAGGACAGGGTCCCCAGGTGTGTGTATGGGGGGGGGGGGAGGCTTACAAACTTGAGCAGGAAAGTGTTCTCCCGGAGGGCACCGATGCAGCCGGCGAAGCCAAGCACGGACATGACACCTCCCACCACCACAAACAGCCACACGGGGTCGAGGCCGCCCAGGTCTGTCAGGGCGGAGATGTTGGAGAGGACGCCCTGTACGTGGGGAGCAAAGGCAAGCATGGGGGACAGGCCTTGGTCACCTCGCCCTCACACTGGGGGTGCGCCAGGGCCTGCATCACTACCTTACCTTCTCTGCCCAGGCCCAGAGGCCAATGGCCAGGAACAGAGCCCCCAACGCCTGTAAGGACAGCAGTGGAGATCAGAGCGCTCAAAGGGTCCAGGCGCCCTGCCCAGCGCCCAGACACCTGACAGGGCCTCTCTCCCCCCACAGGGGGCCTGGGGCCATTGCAGGCTCAGAGTGGGAATAAAAAAAGTGGAGGAGAACAAGCCAGGCCCCTCATTTCTCAACCTGGAACCCCTGTATGCCCAGCTACTCAGGAGACTCAGACCTGGGGAGCTGTGCCAGCCTTGCGCGCCCCAGGCCCTGGGTTCAAGCCCCAGCATTCGCACCCACACACATCAACGCATCGAGTGCAATGTAACAAGGTCAAGGCAGGACCTTAGCACTCACCCAGGCACAAACCCGAATCCCCCACCCCCCCAGGGGACAGGACATTGCCCGAGGCCCCACACCCGGCCTGCCACACCTGGGCCTTGCGGCCTCCCCTCCGCGGCTCCCTGCACGCCGCCCACAGCTGCAGAGCTGGGCCCTGTGGCCCATCCCCCCCCCCCCGGGCAGGGGCCACCCACCCGATCCATCCATCCATCCATCGGGCCGGGCAGCCCGGAGCAGGCTGGCCTTCCTGACCCAGGGGGCCCTGGGCGGGGGCCGAGGGGGAGGCGCCCGGGCAGGGCGGGGCACGGAGGCCCCCGGGCTGGACGTCGGGGTCCCCCCGTCCCCAGGACTGGGCCCGCTACTCTGCGGGGAGCGCTGGAGGGGCGCGGGGGGCCCCCGATCCCCTGTGTGGGTGCATCCACCCCGCCCCCAGCGCTGGGCCAGGGGTCCTCCAGCCAAGCTGTCCCCGCCCCCCGCAATCCGGGCCTCCCGGCGGCCCCGGGGGGAGGGGGTGCGGCAGGGCGAGCGGGGGGGGGTGAGGGGAGGACGGGCGAGCAGGGGGGGGGTGAGGGGAGGACGGGCGTCCGCCCGAGGGCCGCAGACCCCGCGCTCACCCAGAAGACGACGTTGAAGCCAAACAGGAAGTACTTCCCGCAGCAGCCGACCGCCGGCTCCTGGAAGGGCTGCTGCTTGGCCGGCATGGTGAAGCCCCGGAGCCCGGGCTCGAGAAGCTCCGGGGTTAGCCCGGCGGCTGCAGCTTCATGGCCACGGCCACCCTGAGCGGCCGCCCGGCCCGGCCCGGCCCGGCCCCGCCCTCCCCGCTGGGACCGCCCCCGGCGCGCCCTCCGCCACGCCCCCGGGGAGAGCCACGCCCTCGATACGCCCTCCGCCACGCCCCCGGGGAGAGCCACGCCCTCGATACGCCCTCCGCCACGCCCCCGGGGAGAGCCACGCCCTCGGCACGCCCTCTGTCACGCTCCCAGGGAAGCTCGTCCCGGGGAAAGCCACGCCCCCGGGGAAAGCCACGCCCCCGGGGAAAGCCACGCCCCCGGGGAAAGCCACGCCCCCGGGGAAAGCCACGCCCCCGGGGAAAGCCACGCCCTCGGCAGCCCTCCGCCACGCCCCCAGGGAAAGGCACGCCCCGGCGTGCCCACCGCCACGCCCCCGGGGAGAGCCACGCCTTTTCAGGCTCCGCCCCTGCCCCACTCAGGCTCTCAAGAGCCTCCCCCATAGCCACGCCCCCATTCGACTCAGACCCACTCAGGCTCTCGGAGCCCCGCCTCCAACTCGAGCCACGCCCTCTCCCCCTCTTCATCCCCGCCCCCGAGCCAGTCAGGCCTCTCAGCCTGGCCACGCCCCCTTGCCAGACTTGGCCCACAGCTCAACAGCTCTGAGCCCCGCCTCTGCGCCAGGCTCCGCCCACCGCCTGGGCCTGGCCCCGCCCCCTCCCCATCCTCTCCCCACCACGCCTGTGCTGGTGACTGCAGCCGTGCAGGACCCCAGCCCCTCAAAGGCTCCAGCAGGGGCCCTGCGGCTGGGCCCCGCCCACTGCAGCAGGTGAACGAGGCCGGACTGCCAGACAGCAGTGGAGAAGTGATACCAAAGGTAGATCAGCTCCTAATCAAGCCTTGACAGGGCTGACATTTGGAGAAGTAAGGGCCTGAGTTCAAATCCCAGTACCACAAAAAAAAAAAAAAAACAAGACACAATCAGCGCCTAGAGCTGGAGATCCATCTATCCACCTGCCCTTCAGCCTGGCCTAAGACAGGAAAGGTACAGACACTACTGGCTGCTAGCCCTGCCCGAAGAAGAATAGGAGACAGTGGTGGAGAGGCCCTGTAAGGGAATTTCTCAGTCCTCTGTACAACCTCTAGTCTCCTCCCTCTCATCCTCCAGCCCCACCCCAAGGAGCCAACCATAGAGCCAACCTGGATCTATTCAGGGGGGACCCTGATCTGATGGGAGGTGACCTGTACAGAGTTCAGCCCCCACTTCTGAACCTCCATTTTCTGATAGCAGTGGCTTTAGCCACAAGCCCCTGGGGAATGGGGTGGTACCGAGAAACTGCTGCCAACTGTGGGACTCTAGCATGAGCTTGCTTCCTGTGAGCCTTTGTTCCCAGGACTCCCCCATATAACCCCCCAGGCATCCTCCTGCCAACACTCGGTTGCCCCCAGACATAGGCCCAGCTCCTGTTAAAGGATGTTTTTATGAAGCCAGGCACAGAGATTCCTGCCTGCAATCCCAGCTTATTCAGGATTACAATGAGTGTGAGGGCAGTCCAAACAAGAAAGGCAGCAAGCCTCTACCTCAAAAACAAAATGGAAACCTGGTCAATGGCTCATACCAGTCATCTTAGCTACTCAAGAGGCTGAGATCTGAGGATCTCCCAGGAACTCTTTATCTCCAAGAAACTCTTCAGAAAAAGCTGGTCTCCCCACCACCAAACCCCCTTCCACCAGCCAGCTGCAAGCGAACGTGGGGGCATGCCATGGTCCTCACACCACAAACTTGTTCTTGGCTAGAGAGTTGCTCTTGGACGCCGTGTCAGTGTGGGCCTGGTACCCAATGATGGTTTTCATGGAGAAGCCGAGGCGCTCTTTGTACACCTGCCTGCAGAAGGCAAGACAGTGCAGGCACTCAGCAGAGATGGGGTCCTTTGTCCCAGACCTCCTTCCTAATGCTACTCTGGTTTTATATATCTTACACAAATCTAGGATCCCTGTTTTGTTTTTTCCTTATGCCACTCTTGAGGCTTGAACTCAGAGCCTGCGTGCTGTCCCTGAGCTCTGAGCTTTTTGGCTCAAGGATAGCCCTTTACCTCTTTGAGCCACAGTACCATAATTCATTGGAGAGTCGAGTCTCAAGGACTTGCCTGTTTGGTTTGGCTTTGCACTGTGATCCTCAGATCTCACCCTCCTGAGCAGTTTCGACTACAGGTGTGAGCTACCATACTTGGCTTCCAAACTAGGGCCCTTTTGTGCAATGCAGGGGTTCTGCTAGAAATTGTTTCGTGGGCAGTCTTCTACCCTTTTGTGCAAGGAAAGAGAAGGAGTGGGGGGAACCTGTAGTGTGTTCTGGAGTGTTTCTGCCTGTAGGCCAAGCCACACACACACCCCAGGACAGAGCTAGCCCCTCACCCAATGTGCAACACGCTGCTTTGGTTCTCAGAATCGCTGGTCCACACAGCGATCTTGTCTCCCTTGGGACGGATGTTCACCACGGCCCCACACACCTCTCTGTTATGTTCCTTGAAGCTGTCCCCAATCAGACACAGCAGCTGCAGCCAAACAGGGAGAGGAGGAGAGTTCTAGCCACCAAATCCCTTGAGACAACTGCCCCGCCCCGCCAGCAAGACCTCCCCAGCCAGCCACCCACCGTCTCCAGCCACAGACGGTCCAGCTCACTGTGGCGCTGCTGCTTAGCCAGGCTGACCAGCCAGCGGCCACCTCGCTTGTTCCTGCTGTCCTCCCACATGGGTTCGATGCCATCCTGCAGGGCGGAGGGCTGTGAAAAGGGAGATGAGAGCCACGTGCCCGGGGCTCCCGCCTGTCCTACTCAGAAAGCTGAGATCTGAGGGTGGCCATGCAAAGCCAGCTCAGGCAGGGAACGTCAGACTCCCATTTCCAGTGCAATACCAAAGCAAGCCAGACGTGGCGCTGTGGCTCAGGGGGCAAAGCACCCTTCGTGAGCAAAGCAGATAAAAGGAAAAAGCTACAGGGCAATGAGTTCAAGCCCCAGTAAGCCCACATATCCACTCTGTCTTTTAGGTGGTTCATGGAAGATAAAGAGTATCAAGACTTTTCTGCCCAGGCTGGCTTTGAACCACCATGATCTTCAGATCTCAGCCTTCTGAGTAGCTAGGATAATAAGTGTGAGCCACACCAGTATCCACCTTTCTTCCAGACTCTTAAGCCCAGCTCAAGCCTGATCTACTTTTGTCTGGGCTTCTGTAAAGCAGTTCCTCCAATCAGGGCCAACCTCTGCCCTGCCAGAGAGCACAGACCCAAGGAAATCAGTCCCTTCTCTTGGGTCCCTTCAGGGGAAGAGAGCACAAAAGCAGAGCTTACCTTGAACAGGGCATAGTCGCAGCCTGGAGAGAGCTTACTGGCCAGCTGGATGTGACTGTACATCCTGGAGAGAAGACACCCCCTCCTCCTGAGCCACATGGAAAGCCATGGCTTTACAGGCCCTGCTCCAGCTGCTTTCAACCTTTCCATTCCATTGTAAGCCACCCCTTTCACATCTCCAGACCTGGCTACCTGGCATTCTAGCCCTTTTTTCCAATCCTACCCAAGCCTTCCTTCGTAGCCAAAGAAGCCTTCGAGGACTGGATGCTGGCGACAGCTCAGACCTGTGACCCTGGCTACTTAGGAAGCTAAGATGTGAGGATCATGGTTCAAAGCCAGCCTGGGCAGGAAAGTCCATGAGCCTGGAATCTCCTGGAGCTATGGCTCAAGTGGTAGAGTGCTAGCATTGAGCAAAAAGAAGCCAGTACCCAGGCCCTGAGTTCAAGCCCCAGGACTGGCATAAACACACACACAACAGAAGCATTCAGGGGAGAGGCTTTGCCTCTGGGCCTCTACCCTCCACAAACGCTAGCAAAGCACCATGGCTGTGTTAACAAGCAAGCAAACACTCACACCCGCACCCACTCAGAGCCCAGGTTTCAGTCACTCACCCCCAAAAGTCCTCCACGGTATCAATCATGATAACCTGATGTAGATTGTCCTGCCAAGCCCGGCCACGATCGTTTTTGAAGAACCACAAGACCCACCTGGCAGGGGGAGGGAGAAGCAGCAGAGGGGTCCTTTGGTGACAGCCCAGGGCCCCATCTGGGCTCAAAGGGAGGCGACCCCTCCCTTGCCCCAATATACTAGATTTGAAATATCAACTCCCCCACCTGCTACCACAGGTCTGTGCTCAGTCGTGCAGTCTTTTCATACCTGTTCTGCAGTGGGTGCAAGTCTAGCTTGACTTCTGCTAGACCCTCACCCCAAGTCTTCCTCCTGGGAGTTTGGGGACACCTCTGAGCCTCTGCTCCTGCCAGTCCCGTAGTGGCCTCCTCTCTTTTAATCTCTTCTTCCTCCTTTTCTTTCTCCTCCTCTTCTTTCCTCTTCTCCTTCTCTTCCATCTCCCACATTTCTGTGCCACTCTCAGCTGTACCTGCCTAACCCACAAAAGGCATCAGGGTAGGTTGTGAGCCTTGGGCCTAAACTGTCCCCACAAAAACCCGCTCTTGTCACCCCCACTGAATGGCTCACTCTGGAAAGGGGACAGGCAGAGGGACTTACAAGGCTGGAGGTAGCCATACTGAAACCCCAGCTTCCCAGAAAACAGCAAGCGAAGGGGCCACAGCTGCTGGCTTTTAACCCACCGGCCCCTGGGACACCTGTATCCCAATGCATGCAGGGAGAGGGCCTGGTGATCAGAATCCTTCTATCAATCAACATGCAGTTACTTAAAGTAGTTGTATGAGTCCCAGTATAGGCACCAAAAATAAAAACACTTGGGAGACCTGGAGGGACAGCTGGGCTTGCTCTCAGGGAAAATCCATCCTGGCCCACAGCCAGACACACTGTCAGGTGGTGTCTGCCTTGTCCCTCACTCAGGGGGCAATGGAGACTGGCTTTGGCTGGAATGACCCTTCATATGGCTGCCTGGCTTCCCTGTTGCATGGCACCTGGATGGGGGTGGGGACAAGCGCCTGAATACTGTCCCTTAGCTTTTTTTTTTTTTTTTTTTACACCAGGCTGGTTTGACCACAGCTCTACTTCTGGGCCTGGGCATTGTTCCTGGGCTCTTCAGCTCAAGGCGACCACCCTACCCCTTGTGCCACAGTGCCACTTCCGGTTTTCCAGTGGTTAATTGAAGAGTCTCATGAACTTTATAGTGCCTGGGCTGGCTTTGAACCTCGATCCTCAGATCTCAGCCTCCTGAGAAGTTGGATTATGAGCCCTGAGCCACCACGCCTGGCTTCATTTTGGGCTTTTTGGAAATTAAAAAAAAAAAATGTGATGGACTTTCCTGCCCAAGTTGGCTTTGAACTATGATGATTGCCTTTTTCTTTTCTTTTTAACAATATACCACGCTCTCATGAGCCACTCCCCCCCCCCCACACACACACCTAACCCCCTGTGTGCACTTCTGTGACTTGAGATCCATGGAAAGAATTCCTGGAAGGGCAATTATTGGCTCCAAAAAGGAGTATACATTTATGCGTTGGATACAACATTGCCAAATTGCCTTCCAAAAAAAAAAAAATCTGTGCCAACTTGCAAAGTGCCAGACTTAGATACTGGCTATTGCTTCCTTTTACCTCATTACTGTCACTCACACATCTGCGTTTCTGACCAGAGTGCCTTTACAGGAGCTCTACCTACAAGCCAAAAGGCTCTTCCTCTTGTGCTCTTGTGTCTGTCTGGTAAAATATCTCCCAGCCTGTGATCCTGTCTCTTTCGTCATCCCTCCATCCTGATAGCCTATGAACTACTCTGCCCCTGGGCCTTACCTGTCTCTGAATCTTCCCCTCACCCATATTGGCCTTCCAAGATCTCTGTTCTAATTCAGTATTTCCCTGACTATTCTGTCTTCCACACTCTTGCTCAGGTCACTGTTACATCAGCATTTTATCCTTGTCTGAACATAGGTAGATTTTCTTAGACACCAAAACAATGTTTTTTTATTTTTATTTTTTTTTTTTGAACTCTGGGCTTGGGCATGGTTCAAGGGCCTGAGCTCTTCAGCTCAAGGCGACCACCTGACCCCTTGAGCCACAGCACCACTTCTGGTTTTCTGGTGGTTCATCGGAGATAAGAGTGTCACAGATCTGTCAGTGCTGGGGCTGGATTTGAACTGTGATCCTCAGATCTCAGCCTCCTCAGTGGCTAGGTGGCCAGCCACCTCTGCACGTCTGCTGTTGTGTCGGTCCTGTCGTTTGACCTCAGGGCCTAGGCACTGTCCCTTAGCGCCCCCCACCCCCCCACATTCTTCTGTGCAGTCTTCCATTTCTGTTGGGCATGCACACACACACACACACACACGTGCACACACACACGTGCACACACACACGCACACACCCTAAGGCTGGGTGTCCACACATTCTTCTGTGCAGTCTTCCATTTCTGTTGGGCATGCACACACACACACACACACACACGTGCACACACACACGTGCACACCTTGCTTTCCTCTCACACTGTGTCCACCTGGAGGCTGCACCTCTGCTTTCAGCGCTCCACCCCCAAGCTGGAAAAGAACCATCTGAGGTGCACAGGGCCCCATCTAACCACAGGTCCAGCTCCAGTCCCCAGGAGTCTAAGCCACAACCGCCCCGCAGGGTCCTGCTTCCCAGCTCCCCACGGAACTCCAGCCGTCCAGAGCCCGCCCCGGAGGCCCGCGGCCCCGCCCAGCTGTCATTCCACTCTCTCGACCCGTCCCCT
The DNA here is from genome assembly GCF_031878675.1 of Megascapheus bottae. NCBI lineage: Eukaryota > Metazoa > Chordata > Mammalia > Rodentia > Geomyidae > Megascapheus > Megascapheus bottae. Next base: position 4,554,909 of record NC_143546.1, read on the forward strand.
GTCAGTCAAGGCGAGGGGGCGGGCCCAGGGCGGCTCGGCGGATTACTCCCGCCCCTGTCAGTCAAGGTGAGGGGGCGGGCCCAGAGCGGCTCGGCGGATCACCCCGCCCCCTGTCAGTCAAGGCGAGGGGGCGGGCCCAGAGCGGCTCGGCGGATCACCCCGCCCCCTGTTAGTCAAGGCGAGGAGGCGGGCCCAGAGGGCGGCTCGGCGTATCACTCCCGCCCCCTGTCAGTCAAGGCGAGGGGGCGGGCCCAGAGGGCGGCTCGGCGTATCACCCCGCCCCCTGTCAGTCAAGGCGAGGGGGCGGGCCCAGGGCGGCTCGGCGGATCACCTCCCGCTCCCTGTCAGTCAAGGCGAGGAGGCGGGCCCAGGGCGGCTCGGCGTATCACTCCCGCCCCCTGTCAGTCAAGGCGAGGGGGCGGGCCCAGAGGGCGGCTCGGCGGATCACTCCCGCCCCCTGTCAGTCAAGGCGAGGGGGCGGGCCCAGGGTGGCTCGGCGGATCACCCCGCTCCCTGTCAGTCAAGGCGAGGAGGCGGGCCCAGGGCAGCTCGGCTGATCACCTCCCGCTCCCTGTCAGTCAAGGCGAGGAGGCGGGCCCAGGGCAGCTCGGCGGATCACCCCGCCCCCTGTCAGTCAAGGCGAGGAGGCGGGCCCAGGGCGGCTCGGCGGATCACCCCGCCCCCTGTCAGTCAAGGCGAGGGGGCGGTGCGGCCGCCAGGGGGGGCGCTGAGCTCAGAGCTGCCGCAGCGCGGGACCCGGAGCCCCAGCGAGCGAGCGAGCGCGCGGGCGAGCGGGACTTCCAGCGGCATCCTCGGCGGCCACGCACCCCAGCACCCCGGGCATTGCCGCGGCCCTGCTCCGGCCCGGGGAGACCCCCGTGAGCTCCGGATCGCCGTCCGATCGCCTCCCCCCGCGATCCCCCTCCTCAGCTCACCCCTGCCCGGTCCCGCCGAGCCCCGGCGTCTGCTCCGCAGCCACCGCTCCATCCCGGGCTCGTCCCCGCATCCAGGTGAGGCGGCTGCGCGCCGGGGACCCGGAGGAGGTGGGGGTGCCGAGGGCCGAGGGCAGGGGGGCTGCGGGCGGCGCGAGGACGGGGAGCCTGCGCCGGCCCCGCGTGGGGCCCCGCGGTGTCCGCCTGGGCTTGCACGGGGCCACGCGAGCGTGCCCGCGGGCCGTGTGACCGTGGGTGTGCGCGTGTGCGTGCGTGCCAGCCGCCCCGGGCGGGGGGGGGTGCAGGTTGCGGGGTTCCACCTCACCAAGGCCCCCCCTCCTGTGCGTCCCGGCCTCTCAAGGACGCCGGGACTCACTGCGGCACTTGGGGAGGGGGCGGAGGGGATCCCGACCCGCCAGGGCGAGGCGGGGACCCCCGCGCTCCCGCGCGTGTGTTCGCCCCCCTCCTCCTCCCCAGGCCTCCCCATGGACGCGTTCATGAAGGGCCTGTCCATGGCCAAGGAGGGCGTCGTGGCCGCGGCCGAGAAAACCAAGCAGGGGGTCACCGAGGCGGCCGAGAAGACCAAGGAGGGCGTCCTCTACGTCGGTGGGCGCTCGGGGGGTGTCCCGGGGGGGTGGAGGGGGGAGAATGTGAGTCAGCAGATGGGGCGAGGTCAGCAGGGGTCACTGGGGACACGGGCAGGGCTGAGACCCGCAGGGGATGGGGGACAGGGGGTGTGGGGGGCCCCGCGGGGAGATCGGGGGGGGGGGAGATCGGGGGTCCCCCGTGTGGTGAGCGCAGCCCAGTCGTCCTCTGGGGTGGGTAAGAATCCCGTGGTGTGCATCCTGGCTACCTCAGGAGGCTGAGATGGGAGGATGGATGGGTCAGAGCCCAGCCAGAAAGTCTGGGGCACCAACCAAGCCTGCGTGTGACTCAAGGGGTGGAGCGCCAGCCCTGGGTGCAGACGCCAAGGGGACAGCACGCAGGCCCCGGGGTCACACCCCAGCACCCACACACGCCCTCACACAGGCGCTGTGACACCCACCCCTCCTCCCGCCTGTCCAGCCCATTTTGTGGATCAGGGAAGCTGAGGCCTGGGGCGGAGGGAGTTGACCACTTAGCCAAGGTCATACAAGCTGGAGGAAGGAGGGATTTGAACCCCCACTTTGGGGACTAGCAAGCCCCACGCCCCCCCTCCTATCAGTCTGACCCCTCCTGCAACTTCCCAGGCTCCTTGACCCTCTCCTGTCCAGTTCACCCTCCTTTCAGGAGCCAAGTGCCAACTGTACCCATCAAAAAAGCCAGGTGATTAAAATCTGTCACCAGAGCCATTTCCATAAGGAGCAAGCCAATGGGGAAACGAGGGTTTCTTTGCAGCTCTATGGCCATTTGAGGGTTTACTTGTGTGAAGCAGATGTGAACTTCCTAGGAGGAAGAAGAATGGAAGGGTCATTTGCCCAAGGTCATGGCAGGTTTAGGTCATGGATATTTGAAAACTACGTGGGGAAAGGATAGGCAAGCACCCTGCATGGATGGGAGGGCATAGCCGAGCAGGTACTGAAGCTGCCTTAGCCGACCGTGATACAGGGCCTTTCCATGGAATGGCAGAAGTGGGGGACCAGTTTTCACCTACAGGGTTCTGGGTAGAGGAGTGTGGAAGGGTAGAAAGGCCCTGGATAAGCAGGAAAAGGATGGAAAGCAGAAAGCAGTGTGGGAGATGAGGTCAGATTGGTGGATGGGACCTCTATAGGCCATAGCCTGACACTACTGTAACTGCCATGTCAAGAAGGTTCCCTCTGGCCTTTGGGGACAGGTGAGGGAGGCCCACACACACACACACTCCTTATCCTGCACTGCTGTCACTCATAGCTTCTCCTCACAGCCATGCCACCCTTCCCCCCCTTTTTTTTTCTTTTTGCCAGTCCCTGGGCTTGAACTCAGGGCCTGGGCACTATCCTTGGACTTTTTCTCAAGGCTCTACCACTGGAGCCACAGCACCACTTCTGGCTTTTTCTATGTATGTGGTACTAAGGAATCAAACGCAGGTCTTCGTGCATGCTAGGCATGAGATAAATACTTCTGATCCTTTCTGGTCCTAGAGCCCCTCCCTCTCCCCGTGTTTCTCCCAGCCTTGTACATTAAGGCCTCAGCTCCCGGTATCCTGGCATCTATACCCTCAATGGCCCCACCACAGTCTAGATTTTCGGTGTGGTTTCTCACCCTGCCCGGTGTTTTGGGCACACAGATTCCCGAAAGCCCTCTCTCTCTTCTTACCTACATCTCTGAGCCTCCTTCTGAGTGTCCATCTGCTTCCTGTATCCTAAGATTCAGACACCCTATCCTCACCCGATGGTTTTCTGGTGATTCATTGTAAGACAAGAGTCTCACGGACTTTCCTGCCCTCGCTAGCTTTGAACCATGATCCCCACATCCCAGCCTCTCGAGTGGCTAGGAAGACAGGTCTACACCACCAGTGCCTGGAAGTTTGAATCCAAAACCTGATTTGAATGTCAGCCTCTTATCTGACCCTTATAGAGCTTCTATGGTAGATGGGGGCTAGGGGATCCTGCCTGCCCAGATGAGGAGAGGTTCCTGTGGCCTCTGGTGTGTGTGTGTGTGTTAGTACTGAGACTTGAACTCAGGGCCTGGACACTGTTTCCATTAGCACTCTACCACTTGAGCCACAACTTCATTTCTAGATCCTTTTTTTTTGGGGGGGGGTGAGTGGAAGGTTAATTAGAGATAAACGTCTCATTGGTTGTCTTTCCCGTGGCTGGCTTTGAACTGTTATCCACAGATCTCAGCCTCCTGAATAGCTAGGGTGACAGGCCCGTGAGCCACCAGTCCCGTGTTTCCCCTAAACTTTGCAACTCTCCTTGCAACAGACCTGGGGTTCTGCCAACATCCAGTAGGAGTAGGGGTGTCAGGTCAGGGGGGAAATCTGGAGGGAAGGCCTAGAAAGTAAGGGTGGGGGCCGGAGTGTGGTTGGGTTGGGGCTGGAATTATGGGATGTGGGGAAAAGGAAGATCAATGGAGACAGGAAACCCATAGTCCACCTGGGCCCCTCACTCTCCCTGTAGCCTCCAGGGTGTGTGTGGGGGGGGGGGGTTTGCTGCTGCTTGGATCTGTTTTCTCAGCTTAGGCACCTTCTTTCCTCCCACAGGAAGCAAGACTCGAGAAGGCGTGGTACAAGGTGTGGCCTCAGGTACCTGACCCAGTGCCTTATGGGAGCTAGAGTTCCTAAGGCTCTGGGGTGAGGGGAGGGGCTCCTTGGGGAGGGCAAATCCTGGGACAGGAGGTGGGGGCATCTGTACCCCCCCCATCCCTACTTCACACCTCTCGGTGACTCCAGTGGCAGAGAAAACCAAAGAGCAGGCATCACACCTCGGAGGAGCTGTTTTCTCTGGAGCCGGCAACATTGCAGCAGCCACTGGGCTTGTCAAAAAGGAAGAGTTCCCCACCGACTTGAAGGTGAGAGATGCAAGCCAGACACGCAGCCATTCTCCATCCCCTCCACCCGCAGCCAGCCCGGAGCTTAGATGGTGTTTTGCAAGGATGCAACCGATGCAAGAATGGGACCTCCTCCCCCCACCCCAATATCTGGGAGTTCATTTATTTCATTCAACTCTTCTGCAACGAGGAGTTGTTGCAGAGGGTCCTGCAGTGATTGGCATTTTCCTTTCATTCAAAGAAGATAGTTTAGGGCTGGGAGTTTGGCCTAGTGGTAGAGTGCTTGCCTAGCATGCACAGAGACCGGGGTTCGATTCCTCGGTACCACGTATACATAGAAAAAGCCAGAAAATGGTGCTGAGGCTCAAGTGGTAGAGCTCTAGCCTTGAGAAAGTCCAAGGACAGTGCTCAGGCCCTGAGCTCAAGCCCAGGACTGGCAAAAAAAAAAAAAGAGGAAGTAGAGCTGTGGCCCAAATGGTGTGAAAAAGCTAAGCGACAGCACCCAAGACCTGAGTTCAAGACCGAGTACTAGCACACACACACACACACACACACACACACACACACACACACACACAATTAAAAAGTAAAAACTGGTAGAGAAAGCATGAACTCCTGAGCTCCATAAAACTGGGTTCAAATCTTAATTCCCCTTATTTCATAGCGGTGTCACCATGGTGGGTTCCAGGACATTTCTGAACCTAACTACCTCCCTACCACATGAAAGATAAACATGGTAGGACTTATTCGGAGTGGTGGCTCACAGCTGTAATCCTAGCTACTCAGGAGGCTGAGATCTGAGGACTGCAGTTCAAAGCCAGCCCAGGCTGAGAAGCCCATGAGACTCTGATCTCCAATTAATTAAAGATAGCTGGAAGTGGGGCTGTGACTCAAGTGGTAGCACATTATCTTTGGGCACAGAAGCTCAAGGAAAGGGCCAGGAGTGTGGTCTCGTGGTAGAATGTTTGCCTTGCATGCACGAAGCCCTAGATTCCACTCCTCGGTACCACGTACACAGAAAACACCCGAGGTGGCGCTGTGCTCAAGTGGTAGAAGGCTAGTCTTGAGAAAGCTCAAAGACAGCCCCCAGGCCCTCAGTTCAAACCCCAGAACTGGCATCAGAAAGAAAATACTTAGCTTTCAGGTAGGCTTTGGTTTAAGGTAAGCCTCAACATTTTTTTCCCTTGCATTTATAACAAAGAAATGATGTTAACACTGCAGTTCCAGGTGTGTGTGTGTGTGTGTGTGTGTGTGTGTGTGTGTGTGATTGCCCAGTGAGAGATTGTAGCCCAGGACCTGGCAAGCCGTGAGTCTGCCCTGAGGAAACCACATGATCACAGATGTGGCATATCAGTGTGCCCTGGGGTCCTAACCACATTTCATGTGTGGACATTGTGCTGGTGTCTGTCCTTAGGTGATTCAGGGGGATAGAAGAAAAGCATGCATTCTGGGTATTTATCTACGTGCCTGCAGAGACCCCATGAGCCCGGAGATAAGAGTCTTCCAGAGAGCCAGAGGGATACAGAGAGCTTGTATCCCTCCTAATTGTACCTTTACATTCTTTTTTTTTTTAGTAGTTTTTATATTTATTTATTTATTTATTTATTTATTTATTGCCAGTTCTGGGCCGTGAACTCAGGGCCTGAGCACTGTCCTTGAGCTTTCTCAAGGCTAGAGCTCTACCACTTGAGCCACAGCACCACTTCCGGCTTTTTTCTATGTATGTGGTACCAAGGAATCGAACTTGGGTCCTTGTGCATGCTAGGCAAGCACTCTACCACTAGGCTAAACTCCCGGTCCCTGTACCTTTACATTCTTTGCAAACAAATGGGCTCACTGAATCTGAGATATTTTTTTACTTGCATTTATTATTTTGTGTGTGGGGGGGAATGGGTTCCTGGGCATGGAACCCCGGACATGCTAGCCAGGTACTCGACCCTGCCACACCCCAACCTCCACACTGTTTCCTTCCTGGGTTTTTGGTCATAGTTGTGTGATTTGGGGTAAACAAACTTTCCTCTACTTCCTGGGTCATCTCTCCAACAGAGAATAAGCCAGGAAGATCTTTGTGCCCACATGGGGCCAGCTACACAGGTGCTGCAAGCAGATGAAGTTACCTGGATGGGGGCAGAGGTGGCTAGAGGAATGCCAGCCTCTGTGCCAACCCCTAGGGTGTCAGGCCTGTGCCATCCTACATGTCTTAATACAACCATGCATGTGTGTGTACATGCATGTGTACATACATGTTGTCACCCGCAGATAACCAGCCATGTGTCTGGTCATTCCTACCCCCATGCCTCCTCCTGGTCTGTGCCCATCTGGGCAGCAGATGCAGTGGGGGGAGGGGAGTCTTAGCTCACACATTCAAGCAACACCATGAGCTGTTGCTTCCAGCTTATCTTAAAATAGCAACGGTGAAGAAACCAGGCCAGGCTGGGCCTTGGGGGAGGGATGGGTGGAAGGGGGGGGGGAGAGACATGGCTCAGAGTCCCTGTCCAGTTCTGTGCTGAGCTGCATGCAACTTTCTCCAGCCCTGCCAGGGTTCTCCCAGGGGTCTTAAAGATCCTGGCAGAGCCAGACATGAAAGAGCCAGGGGGAGCTGTGGCATTGGGTGCAGGGGTTTCCTCTTCCCATCCCCCCTGCCCCTGTTCCATCTCCCAACTTCAAGGGACCTTCACCCTACTTCTAAGATGTTTCCAAGGAGCCAGACGTTAGCAGAGCCCGGGGATTGTTGGGGTGTCTGAGCTGTTGCCCTCACAGCCTTGCCTTTCTCTTCTCCCACCTCCCCCTCACACACAGCCTGAGGAAGTGGGCCAGGAAGCTGGCAAGGAACCATTGATTGAACCCATGATGGAAGCCGAAGGGGAAAGCTATGAGGAATCCCCCCAGGTGAGGCCAGCAGAGCTGGGGTTGGGGGGTGGGGGGGGGCTTCCCGGACCTGCCTCTCCGGGAAGCCTGGCCTGGCTGGGGTGGGGGCAGGGAAGGGGGCACTGGAGGGGGGGCGGATCTGGGGGGGCCACTTGGTCTCCAGCCTCACCCCACCCCTGCTCTGCCCCTCCCTCTGCTGCAGGAGGAATATCAGGAGTATGAGCCAGAGGCGTAAAGGCCCGGGGGGGCCCCACCAGCAGCACAATCCTTCCTGCCCCTGCGCCCCTCCTCGGAGCCCGTGTCCACCCGTCTGCGCCCCTGGCCCGCGTCCATCCCCCCACCCCACCCCGGGGCGTGGACGGGATGGGGAGGGGGTCCGAGGCCATCCCCGGGGAGGGGCGCCCCACCCCTGTCGCCCCCCTCCCCTCCCCACCATCGCGTCTGGCGTCTGCGCGGATGTAGCATGTTCGACGGAGAGAAGCCCCCGCCCCCCCGGCCCCCCAGATCCACAGCGCCCCGGCCTCCACTCTCACCCCATCCACGCGCGCCACCCCCACCCCACACCCGGGAACTCGTTTTTTAAACCCAAATGAGGAGCCGATCTGTGCCATGCCCCCTCCACCCCCCCGGGCCGAGCCCCCGGGCGTCGTGCGTCCTGTCGTTTGTGATTGTCGCATGGAGTCCCCACCCCTCGTGTGATGAGCGCGGCCACAAATAAAGCCAATCCGTCCGTAGCCAGCGCCGCCGCCTGGGCAGGGCGGCCTCACATGGACTGGGGGGGCGGGGAGGGGCTTCCACGGGTCACCACCACCCCATCCTCGCGGCCACCTCGGTCCCCTGGGACTGGGGTTTCTCCGCGGCCGCCTCGCTGCGTCCTCCCCGGACTGGGGCGCGCGGGTGCCTGGGGGAGCTGGGGTGCGTGGAGAGTCTGGGGTGCCTGGGGGAGCTGGGGTGCGTGGAGAGTCTGGGGTGACTGGGGGAGCTGGGGTGCGTGGAGAGTCTGGGGTGACTGGGGGAGCTGGGGTGCGTGGAGAGTCTGGGGTGACTGGGGGAGCTGGGGTGCGTGGAGAGTCTGGGGTGACTGGGGGAGCTGGGGTGTGTGGAGAGTCTGGGGTGACTTGGGGAGCTGTGGGGTGGGGTGGGGCACCCTGCTGGGGAGTATGGAGAATCTGGGGTGCCTTGGGGAGCTGGAGTGCGGGGTGGGGCGCCCTGCTGGGGTGTATGGAGAGTCTCGGGGTGACTGGGGGAATTGGGGTGTGTGGAGAGTCTGGGGGTGACTGGGGGAGCTGGGCTGCGGGGTGGGGCGCCCTGCTGGGCTGTGTGGAGAGTCTGGGGTGCGCGCGGTCCCCGGGGGTGCGCCCCGTGGCGCAGACAGCCCCCCCACCTGGCCCCTCCACACCGCGCGCACGCACTCAACCCTGCACACCCCTGCCCAACGCGGGACAGAAATCCGGGAAGGCATCCAGAAGGCTGGTGCAGATCCAGATGGGCACTAGAGGGCCCCCCGACATCGCTGGAGAGGAGAAGAACCGGGCGGGCGCGGCGGGGAGCCCGGGGTGGGGCGCGGGGCGGAGGCTGCGGGCTCCGGGCCCCGGTGGCGCGGGAGCCGGGCTCCCCCTTGCCGCAGAGCTCCCCCTCCGCACCCCGCCTGCGCAGAACCCCGCCCATCTTCTCCCCAGATCTGTGCTCAGAGCCGGGCGGAAGCGCAGGGCCCCCCCTCCGGGAGCCAAGCCGGGAGCCCCTCGCCTCCTTCTCCCTGTCCTGCGTGGAAACACGCACAGATTCCCTCCATCTTCCTGCTTGTAAATTCACAGCCCTTGGGCTGCATTTCAATATACTGAATTTGCACTCCAGGGCCAGGCACTGTCCTTTCCTTTTGTTTTCTTCCCCCCTCCCCACTCCAGGCTGGAGTTCAGCTCTACTTACAGCTTTTTTTGGGGGTTGGTAATTAGAGATTAGAGTCTCTGGGGAACTTTCTCATCCAGGCTGATTTCAAACTGCCACCCTCAGATCTTCACCCCTCCTGAGTAGTTTAGACGACACAGGACAGCCACGGTGGCTGTAACTTGCTTCAATGCAAGGGCCTTTGGTCTGCACCTTTTCCAGTCTGTGCTACCATCTCCCCCCCACCCCCACCCCTTTCCATGTTCACAAACCCAACTCTGTGATCCAGCACCTCATCCTCATTTGCACATGCCCAAACCAGGTTCTCACCCCCCTGTCCTTGAGGGTGGAGACGTCTTCCTCCTTCTCAGGCACCCAGCCCCACACCTGGCCCCACTGAGAAAGGCTCTGCCCAGAGCCCAGTGTTCTCCTCTGTGGGGTCCCTCGAGATGCGTTCCAGGTCCAGGCCCAAGAAGCTCAGCAAAGCTGCCAGTCCAGGCAGCCCCAGCTCTGCTGTGAGCCTTGTCTGAGCCCACCAGCTCACTCGCCCCAATTTACAGATGAGGGATGGGAGATCACTTGGTCTAGTGACTTTGCTGAGATGCAGCAAAAGCCACATTGTAGAAAGCCTGACTCCAAAACTGAAAGCCTTAGGAGTGTGTGTGTGTGTGTGTGTGTGTGTGTGTGTGTGTGTACCAGAACTGGAGCTTAAGCTCAGAACCTGTGCTCTTTCATAGTTTGTTGTTCAGTGCTGGCACTCTACCATTTGAATCATCACTCCACTTTTAGCTTTTTTTTTTTTTTCTGCCAGTCCTGGGCTTGAGCTCAGGGCCTGAGCACTGTCCTTGGACTTTCTCAAGGCTAGAGCTCTACCACTTGAGCCTCAGCACCACTTCTGGTTTTTTTCTATGTATGTGGTACCGAGGAATCGAACCCGGGTCTTTGTGCATGCTAGGCAAGCACTGTACCATTAGGCCACACTCCCGGTCCCCACTTTTGGCTTTTTATTGGATAATTGGAAATAAGTCTAGCAGATTTTTCTGCCCAGGCTGGCTTCAAATTAGGATATCTTTAGATCTTAGCCTTCTGAGTAGCTAGGATGATCCATGTGCTAGGACGACACTTTGGAATTTCTTAAACTGCTTTTTCTCTGGCTCGGAAGAGAGACAAACAAATAAAAAATACAACAGACAAATGTGGGGAGGCAGACATGTCCTGATTGAGTCTCATGTCGTGATTGACACTGAAGCAATGTGTGTATGTGCGTTCGCACTCACATCTACGGTAGAGATGGGCGTATGTTTTGCATTTATATGTTAACCTGTGAACAGGACTAGGTTGTGTGTACGTGTATGTGTGTGTTCATTCAGTCATCTAGCAATGTACAGGACACACAGGCAAGCTGGATATAGTAGCTCACGCCTGACATCCTTGTTACTCAGGAGGCTGAGATCTGAAGATCCAGGTTCAAAGCCAGCCAGGGCACAAAAGGACCTGAGACTCTTCTCTCCAATGAACCTCTAGAAAACGGGAAGTGGGGCTTGGCTCCAGAGGTAGGGCAGTAGCTTTGAGCTGAAGAACTCAGACACAGCCCCCAGGCCGAGTTCAAGCCCCAAGATAAAAAATAAAAATAAAAAAGCCTATCCCAAGCAGACACATCTGAGAGGGACTCTTCTCCAACTAACCAGCAAAAATCTGGAAATTGAGCTGTGGCTCAATTAGTAGAGCGCCAGCCTTGAGGGGGAAAAAAAAAAACAAGCCATGCAAGAGTATGAGGCTCTGATTTTTATTTTATTTATTTATTTTTGCCAGTGGTGGGGCTTGAACTCAGGGCCTAGGCACTGTCCTTGGACACTTTTTGCTCAAGTCCAGCACTCTGCCACTTGAGCCACAGCACCACATCCAGCTTTTTTCTATGTATGTGGTATCGAGGAATCGAACCCAGGGCTTTGTGCGTGCTAGGCAAACACTCTACCCTAGACTTTGCTCCCAGCCCAAGTATGAGGCTCTGAGTTCAAGCTTCAGTACCAAGGTACACACACACACACACACACACACACACACACACACACACACACACACACACACACACACAGCATAATTTCTAGTTCTATGAAGAACAGTTAAAAAATGTGACAGTCAAAGGAAGTGACAGGAGTCATACAAGTATGAGATGAATGAATGGCGGGAAGATTTTTGTGTGTGTGTGTGTGTGTGTGTGTGTGTGTACAGGTGAGTGTGAGGTCACAGAGACAGAGCCCCATCAGACTTCTCCAGCCTCTAGCCCCTCCTCCTGACCAGGCTTTCTCTTCCTCCAGCTACAATCCTTTCTCCTGGGCAGATGTCTTCCACGCTCCCTGTTCGAATCTTTTCCCTTCGGAGTCTCATTCCTGCTCCTGCTCAGCTCTACCCAGACAGCCATTTTTCTCCCCATGTCAGCATACTGGGCGACCCTTGCTGGGTGACCAGCCTGCAAATTGCCCTTTGCTCCTGATAAAGATCTGGGGGCTACCTCTGTGTCCTCCACCATTCATCCGGGTCCCCACCCCCCATCCCCTGTAATGCAGCTTCTAGGCTTCCTCTGGAACTTTATTTTTGTTTTCTCTCTTCCCTATTTATAGCTCTCTCTCCCCTCCGAACCATCTCTGCATCCATCCCGTTGCCTAGAAACGATTCTCTGGGCTGAAGAAGGGGGAAGGCCAGACGGAACCCAGGCAGGGGGAAAAGAAGAGATGTCACCCACTCCCCTCTGCCAGCATCGCCCCCAGGCTTCCAGAAGTCCACCGTGCCCCTCTGCCCAGGACCTACAATGTTTTATTTTTCTAAAAGGATAAAACAAAATGTTAAAAAAAAAAAAAAAACCACCAGCCCTTTGTGAAGTCCTTCACAGCTTCTAAAGGGCAGACTGAGTGTGATTTCATTTATAACTCTCAACAGCCTAGCTTGCCAGGGGTTTCAATGCATTTTTCCAAATGGGGAAACTGAGGCACCAGTAAACTAGAGCTTCCTCCGTGGAAAGTCCATCATCTGGATTTGTTAGCCTTGGGGTACTGGTTTGGAAACCCCCAAAGACCACAAAGCATAACAAAAGACTGCTGACAATCTTGCCACATTCAAAGCCACCAATGCTTCTGCCATTCCCTCTGCACAGCTCTTTAGACCCTGCAAGTCACAAGCCCGTGGTTCACGCCTATAATCCTAGCTAACTCAGGAGGCTGAGCTCTGAAGATCATGGTTCAAAGCCAGCCGGGGGCAGGGAAGTCTGTGAGACTCTTATCTCCAATGAAGCATCAGAAAACCAGAAGTGGCGCTGTGGTTCAAAGTGGTAGAGCACTAGCCTTGAACAAAAAAGGTCAGGGTTGGTGCCTGGGTTCTGAGTTCAAACCCCAGGACTGGCATACACACACACATGCACATGCCAGAAGTGGAGGAGTGGCTCAAGTGGTAGAGCTACAAGCTTTAGGGAAAACACCAAGCAAAAAGCAAAAGTGCCTGCGTTCAAACCCCAGCTTGAACACATACACACAGACACATTATCCTTTTTTTAAAAAAAAAAATTGTAATATATAGAGGGGTTACAGTTATATTCTCCAGATAGTAGGTACATTCCTTCTGACATATTGAAACCCTTTCTCATGTTTTTGTCCCCATTTCCCTCCTCCCTCCCCCAGACACATCCTTTAGCTTTTTAACCCAATACTGGTGTTTTACCACTTGAGTCACAGCACCACTTTTAGCTTTTCCCCCCTCCCCCGCCTTGATTAATCAGAAATAAGACTATCTCAAATTTGTCTGCCTGGGGCTGGCTTTGAACTAGGATCTTCAGATCTCAGCCTCCAGAGTAAGCTAGGTTCACAGATGTATGCCAGGACCTTTGATGCCTTCAGCGCCCTGCTTTTGACCATCTCCCTGTCCCCCGCCCCTCCCAAAGCCTACCTCTGCTTTCCAAACACTCTAAGGGCAGAATGGGGGAGGGGCTGTGAAGAAGCAGCTGGGCCATGATTCAGCCTGAATCACCCATGTAAATTCTGGGGCCGCCCCCAGCCAGGGCCAGGACTTGCTTGCAGCTGCTAGGGTTGGGAGGGAGGTACAGGGGGGAAGGGTGCAGAGGTGTGGGGGAGGGCCTGTGTGGGCATCAGGTTGTGCTCTCATGGCTCTCAAGGCAGGCGTCTCAGGACTCTCAGATGATTCTGGGCATTGATTATCTGCACTGACCCGAGAAGGATATGCGCATGCGTGGCGTGTGAACCCTGAGTCAAGGCCTTTAACTAAGTAAGCAAGGTATTTGTATACTCTGTGTGTGTCGGTGGGCAAAGGCATGGTATGTGGACAGTACTGGACAAACTCAAGATTCTGAAAGTTCTGACCGGGGTTGGGGACTCCTGCCTTTGTCCCTCCACAAGTTCAGGTTTGTTTGTTTGTTTGGGGGATGATACCGGGATTTGAACTCAGGCTCTTGTACTTGTTAGGCAGTGACTCTACCACTTGAACCACCAGCAAACCAGGGTGATTCGGAACCTCTCTGAATACCGATATCCACATCTATGGGGTAGCAGTGTCCTCCCAGATGGCTCCCCTGAAAGATTAAATAGAAGGAGGTGAACGCTGGGCGCGGGTGGCTCACACCTGTCAGCCTAGCTACTCCGGAGGCTGAGATCTGAGGATCCTGGTTAGAAGCCAGCCAGGGGAAGGAAAGTCCAGGAGACTTTTCTCTGTGGCTCAGAGTGGTAGAATGCTAGCCTTGAGCTGAAGAGCTCAGGGACAGCTCCCAGGCCCACGACAAGTAAATAAAAGGTGGTAAGGACCACAAAACACTCAGGGAGTCCTGTGAATGGTGCAGAGTCTCGTTTCCATCGCTTGGGTGTGTATTGCACACATACCTGGGAGATGGGCGTCTCCGGGAAGTGTTCTATGTGTGAAGCACAGGAACAGTACACAAGAACTTTCAGAACCTTGGGCCAGTCCAACACTGTCCACATAAGATGCCTTCGCCCACTGAGATGCACAGAGCATTCAAACACCTTACTTAAAGGTCGTGACACTTGCCAAACACCAGGTGACTCTCTCCTATAATCATAGCTATTCAGGAAGCTGAGATCTGAAGATCCAAAGCCAGCCTGGATAGGAAAGCCTGAGACTCTTATCTCCAATGAACCACCAAAAAGCCACACGTGGAGCTGTGGCTCAACTAGTAGAGCACTAGCTTTGAGCACAAAAGCTCAGCAAAAGCACCCAGGCTCTAAGTTCAAGAGCCTGGACCAACACACACACACACACACACACACGCCGTGACTCACTGAAATGCTGCCTTGACCAGGACTGGTGTCAAGACAAATGGATCAGAAACTATAGATACTAATTATTGGGGGGATGGGAGGGAGTCACATCTTCAAAGCTTTGAGCAAATCTGCAACGGTCATAATCAAGCAAGGGTGGGCCTGGGTGCAAAAGAGGCTTTGTGCTGGATGAGCATCATACAGACATAAGAGAGAAGAAATTCCATATGCTAAAGGATATGCACGCACATGCGCATGGGAGTGGCTTGGGGTGGGCCTGGCCGTGCGCGCATGCGCAGACAGGGGTGGCAGTGGAAGCTGGCTGCTGTCTCTGCTCTGGTACAGTCTGCTTGTCTCCATGGTGCCTGTTGCCACACACACTTGGCTTTTTCAGAAAGTCACAGGGATTGTTTATTCCACCCCCGGGCCTGGGTGTACGCCAAGGAGCTGCAGGCACTTGTTTATTATCTTCTGGCAGGGTGTGTGTGTGTGTGTGTGTGTGTGTGTGTGTGTGTGTGTGTGTGTGTGACTCTCAGAGGCAGACCTGCCTGAGGTGCGTGTGTACACTTACACAGTGTGGGTGACCAGGGTGGTGTCTCGGGGTTAGTTTGAACCCCAGGCCTAGGCAAACTCTCCTCCTCTCAAGTTCCAGGAAATTATGAGGCTCACCCCCCACCACCCAAAATAAACCACCATAGGAAACCGATCAGGCTTAAGTCACTACATATCCACCAACCCACCAGCCACTGGGATGGGGAGGGGTCTGTTAGCTCCAGAAAGGAGCAGGAACCAGGAGGGAATGGGCCCTGGGTTCATTTTCTCCCAGATCTCTGAGAGCCTGGCGTTATCTATGGTTAAGGGAGTTCACAGAGCCCTCAATCATGGCTTACATGGCTAGTAACTGGCCAAGTAAACTGTAAACCTCGAAGGCCTGTTTTCCTGCCTGGTTTGAGTTCCTCCTTTGCCTCAGTGAATGCTCTGTTCTGTTGCCTTGATGTGTGTGTGTGTGTGTGTGTGTGTGTGTTGGTACTGGGGCCTGAACCTCAGTACTTAAACTCAGGGCCTCTGTGCTGTCGATTGGTCTTTTTACTCTACCGCTTGAGTTATACACGTCCACTTCTAGCTTTTTGCTTGATAATTGGATATAAGTGGGCCTGGGTTGGCTTTTAACTGTGATCCTCAGATCTCAGCCACGCAAGTAATTAGGATTACAGGTAAAAGATAACACCTGGCTAGATTTCTTTGGGGGAGGAAGGAGAGGATGGTAGCTTGAACTCAGGGGCTGGGAGCTGTCACTGATATTTTTGCTCAAGACTAGTAGTACTTTACTGTTTGAGCCTCATCTCTACTTCTAGATATTTTGCTGGTTAATTGGAAGTAAGAATCTCACAAAATTTCCTGCCTGGGCCAACTTGAAACTGGGATTCTCAGATCTCAGCCTCCTGGACAGCTAGGATGATATGTAGATTTTTTTTTTAATGTCTTCATTGACAAATCCCTTCAGAACACAAGAGATCAGAAAAGAGGCAGATGCTTCCAGGTTGTTGAACCCCATTTCCCCCGCTCCCCCCAATGCATTGTGGACCAAAACCACCTAGAAATGGCCAGACAGACCATACCACATGCCTGGAGGAACATGGAGCCTGGGGGGGCGGGGAGGGCAGAGGAACTGCGAAGCACGCCTTTGCCCAATTCTCCAAGACTTCCCTGCATCATTAAACTTCATTCACCAACAGTGGGAGTTGGCTCTATCTTGGGCTCTGGGTGGCACTTCCTTCCCACTGCCAGCCCAGCTCATGTGGCTCCCTCTGCTTTGCTCCCTTTCCTTGGTTCCCTCCTCTCCTGCAACTTTCTTATTCCCTCCCTCCCAGTCCTGAACACACCAGACTGGACCCCGGGTTGACACAACTGTCCTTCAGGACCATTCTTTCAGCTTGGCTTCCAAAACAGCACACCCTCCTGGGGAGGTCTCATGGCTACTTTTGTTTCTCGTTCTTTGGAGCTTCCTTTGGCTGGCCTTTTCCAGCTGACCTCAGCCCCTGCATCTTCTCCCTACTGGCTTTCTGCTCTTCCTCTACCTGTGCAAATCTCTCATACAAACATATCACCCCAGCTAAGCTCCGAGGCTCCCTGGTCTGTCTCCAACCACAGCCACTATACAGGGCTCAGTTCTGGGTTCCTATGCCTCAGAGTAGCCATCTATAAAAGCCCTCCTTTTCCCTGGCTCCCACAGAACTCCAGGGGAGACAGCAGAAACCTCTCCCCCTTCAAGCTCACATCCACTCCACAGCCAAGGCCGATAGATGTTGCCATTACATAGTTACAGAACTGGGCATCAGCGGCTCACACCTGAAATCCTAGCTACTCAAATGACTGAGATCTGAAGATCATGGCTTGAAGCCAGAAAAAAAAAAGTTGAGAATGAAGGTATGGCTTAAGCAGTAGGGTGTTGGCTCTGAGTGAAAAATCTAAGGGACAGCACTTAGGCCCTGGGTTCAGTCCCCAATACGAACACAAACAACAGCAAAGACAACAAAAACTAAATAGGTACTAAATCCCCTCATCCTCTCCTTTTCCAACAGACGCAGCCAGGGTCTGTCCAGATGCCATCACATTGAGTCCAACAACTGCCACAGTCTCCTGGCATATCCACCCGCTCTGCTCCAGGCCACCTCATTCTGCCCCCATAGGATGATTTTAAGGAAAACTGGCTGAGCACTGGTGACTGATGCCTGTAATTCTACTTTTTCAGAAGGCTGAGCTCTAAAGATCAAGGTTCAAAGCCATCCCAGGCAAGAAAGTCCATGAGATTCTGTCTTTTTTTTTTTTGCCAGTCCTGGGACTTGAATTCAGAGCCTAGGCACTGTCCTAGAGGTTTACTCTAGACTCGAGCCACAGCACCACTTCCAGCTTTTTCTGTGTATGTGATACCAACCTAGGGCTTTGCGCATGCTAGACAAGCACTCTACCACCAGGCCATACTCTCAGCAGAGATTCTCATCTCCAATTAATCACCCAAAGAGCCAGAAGTGGAGCACAAAAGCTCAAGGACAGTGCTCTGACCCTGAGTTCAAGTCCTAGGACTAAGTAAACATGAATACCCACACACACAGAGCAAAGCTGACTTATCCATTTGACATTGAACTGGGGCTTGAACTCAGGGCCTGGGCCCTGCCCTTGAGCTTTTTTCACTCAAATCTGCTATCTAACACCTGAGCTGCACTTCCCCTCCCAGTTGTTTGTGGTTCTTGGAGATAAGAGGCTCACAAACTTTCCTGCCCCAGGTGGCTTCAAACCAAAATCGTCAGATCTCAGCCTTCTAAGTAGCTAGAACTACTGGCACAATTCACCAGCGCTTGGCTACCATCAGTGAATTTATGCCAGCCTCAATTGCTTTACCTGTACCATGGGGCCAGAGTTCACCGAAAGGGCTGAATGGGAAGGAAATAATAAATGCCGAGTAGCTTTTGTAAACTTTGAAGAAAAAGTGCCTTCAGGAGCAGCGAGCGGATCATTTTCAGCACTAGAAAGTAGACAGAAGCCCTGGGGTGCTATCCATGGTGCTGAAAATTGGTGTTTGTGGGGTTCTTTTTTTTCCCCTTCTCTCTCCTTCCCTCCTGCTGCCTGGACATGTCAACATTATATGGTTTTTTTTTTTTAATCACTTGCTATCTAGATTTTTTTTTAAATTTAATGCCATGGTGACTAAAGCCTAAGGGTTAAGTGTGAGATTGTAGGCGTTAAAACGGCGTAGCATGCTCATGTGTCCCATTTATCTGTGTCTTGTTTTGTTTTCGAGAACTCTAGAGCGATTGGAAATTTAAATCAGGTGAGATCTGTAGATGAAAGCATAGCATAGTCTCGGTGCCTAACAAAGAACTCCATTAGATAGGTGCCCCTGGCTCATGCCTGGACCCCTGGCTACTTAGGAGATCTGAGGATGGGGATAGCTGGAAGCCAGCCTGGCCAGCAAAGCCTGTGGGTCTCTTATCTCCAGTGAGCCAGCCAACAGCTGGGAGTGGAGTTGTGGCTCAAGGGATGCCTTGAGGGAAGGAGCTAAGGGACAGGACCCAGGCCCTGAGTTCAAGCCAGGGAGAAGGGGGGGGGTGTCTTTCATTTATTTATTTTTTTAGCAGGTGGATTAGGGATCCACCAGGCCCAAGAGAGTTTCATCACCTCCAGGACAATCTCTGAGAAGTCACCCTGGGGGACGGGTGGGGGCCTGGAGGCCCGGGGAGGTGAGGCCTGCGGCCTTGGACAATGCCAGGCTCTCTCGTGGACACCGGGGCGCCCTCCCTCCTCCCGAGACCACGGAGTGGGGGTGGGCTCCGCCTCGTCCCATTGTATAGACCTGGAAACTGAGGCTCCAGCGTGGACCGACTGGCCCGGGGGGGGGGGCGGGCGAGGTGGATGGAGGGGGGGAGGCCCGGGCGTCCCCGCCACTGCGAGACAAAGGCCGGGGTGGGGCGGAAGGGGAGGGGGAGGGCCGGAAGTGCGGCCGAGGGGAGGCGGGAAATTTCCTCGAAGAGGGGAGCTTGGAGATCGCCACGACTCGGGTGTCCGCGTGCCCCCCCTCCTCCCGGGGAGCCCCGGGGTGCCGTGGACCGCGATCCGGGCCCGTGCGCCCTGGCGCGCGCGCCTCTCCGCCCCCCTCCACCCCGTCTCCCGCCACGGGCGCGGGGCTGGGGAGAGCCGGGAACCCCGGGGTCGCGGTGACGGGCGCCCCGCGCTCGCTCCCCGGCGCCGTCCCCGCGGGCACCGCCCCCTCCCGCGCTCCGGCCCGCGGGCCCCCAGCGCGCATGCCCGGGGCGGGGCGCGGGGCGCGGGGCGGGACGCGGGGAGCCGGCTGCGGGGGACGGCGGCGCCGAGGCCGCGGGGTCCGCCCGCCAGCGGGGCCGGACGCAGCCGAGGCCGCCCGGGGGGCAGCGGCGGCGGGAGCCGGAGCGCCGCGCGCCCCGCCGAGGATCCGGACCAGCGGCGGCGTCGGGTAAGCGCCGCGTCCGCTCCGCTCCGGGCGGGCGGGCGGCACCGACCCCTGGGGCCCCCGCGGGCGGCCACGGTGCAGCCGGGGTCCCCGGAGCCGTCCTCGCGGGGCGCTCGCCGTGGGTGCTGCCCGCGTGTGCGCGCGCGGGGCCGGGGAATCTCCGGGGCCGGCCGAGCGGGGTGGGGAGGGATGGGGCGGGTCCCGTAGCCCCGGGGGTGGGGGAGAAGCCCCGAGGGGCGGGAAGGACCGGGGGCACCGCGTCGGGCCTCGCCGCCCCTGGATTGCTTTGTTCCGCGCGCGGCGGGGCGGGAGGGGGGGGGCGCTTCCCGCCTCCGGAGCCAGCGCGGCGCTCGAGCGGTGCCCCCGGCACCCACCGGGCACCCCCCGGGTGGCCCACGCCAGGCCGCGGCCACACGCCTCCCCGCACGCGCGCCCGTCCTGGGCGAGGCCACAGGTCCACGCGCGCGCGCGCGCGCACACACGCCAGGGCCGGCGGCCGCTCCACCAGACCCATCCACGCGGCCACCTGTGCACCCACCCGTTCCACCGAGCCCCGAGCCCTGCGGACCCAGCCGGGCCCAGCTGCGCATTTACTCCCACCACCCCGATCCCAGCAGACTCGTAGCCACCCCACTGCGCGGCCCTGGGCACAGCTTAAGACCCTGGTGAGCTATCCAAACACCCCCCCACACGCCCATGCCAGCCCAAGCATGTGCACCCCGAACCCCCCCATTCTTCCCTGGCCTCTGAG
This sequence comes from Megascapheus bottae, assembly GCF_031878675.1. Classification (NCBI taxonomy): domain Eukaryota; kingdom Metazoa; phylum Chordata; class Mammalia; order Rodentia; family Geomyidae; genus Megascapheus; species Megascapheus bottae. The sequence goes on from NC_143546.1 coordinate 4,575,054, forward strand.
TGGCTGGAAATGGACAGATGGACCCCCCCTCTCCCCCCCTCCAGAGCCTTCCACCAGTCTGTGGCCAGGAGAGGGGTGTTTGCAGGTGCGTCTGGAGCTCCGATGGGGGGGTTAGGAATGGCTCCAGACAGGGAAGCAATCCTAGAGAGAAAGGCTAGCCTGCTGCCTACAAGCGCCTGTGCTCTCCCAGGAGTGCTTGTGAGACTGTGTGTGTGTGTGTGTGTGTGTGCCGTCCCTTAGCTTTTTTCTTTCTCTCCAGGCTAGCCCTCTGCCACTTGAGCCACAGTTCCCCATATGGCTTTTTAGATAAGAATCTCATGGAATGTCCTGCCCAGGCTGACATTGAACACTGTGATCCATGGGTCTTAACTTCCTGAGCCGTAAGGGTGACAAATGTGAACCACCAGTGCCAGGCATACAATGCTTTCTTGGGTATCCCATCACTCAAGACAGCCACAGGCTGTCTCACGCTCTGCCAATCTCCACAGGCACCTACTTTCTTCCTGGAACACCAGGCAAGCTGTCCAGAAAGGATTCTCTCTCTCTCCCCCCACCTCTCTCTCTCATGTTCCTTGCAACTGAACCTGCAAAGTCCTTGAGATTTTGCAGGAGCTTTGGCCAGATCCCAAATTACAGAACAGGTTTTTCTTTTGTTTTGTTTTGCTTCCAGCACTGGGGTTTGAACTCATTGCCTCACACTCTTGCTTGGCTTTTTCTACTCAAGGCTGGTGGTCTATAAATGGAGCCATGACTCTATTTCCCACTGGTCAATTGGATCTAAGAGCCTCTGGGGCTCAGCCTAGCCCTGCTGGGTCTGACACCCATGTTATCATCCTCAAATCTCAGCCTCCTGTGTAGCTAGGATGCCAGAGCACTGGGCTCTAGAAAGGGGTTTTAAGAGCCAAGTCTCAAGAGTCCAGGATCTTGGCTGAAATAAACCTGGGGAAAACCCAGGTTTGGGCTCAGACACAACTGGCTTTGATGCCCAACCTCCCTTCCCCGCAGCTGTGTGTGCCCCTTGTCGGCTCTTTTCTCCTGTCCTCATCTGTGGCATGGGCTATAATGCCCACTCCTGAGATTGCTGTGGGTGGAGATGATCAAATGAGACTGAGCTGTCTGGTCCAGGGCTTAGCACACAAAGGGAAAGCAATGGAATTGGATTCTAGTGTGTAGGTTGGCAGAGAGGCTCCAAGCCAGAGCTGCAACTCTGGAGCAAAAGCTGGAAGACAAGAAAAGCCCCCTTCAATCCAGAATCTGGGGCCTGATACCCTTCTGAGAAGATCCTGCCCTGGGCAAATAGTCCCCGTCTCACAGAATGGGAAACTTAAGACCTAGAAAGAAGAAACACTCATCCAGTGACCCAGAGTGAATCAATAACCAAGCCGAGGCCTGACCACAGCTTCTAGGCTCACACGAGTGCCTACCCTGGATCTGACCCCATTTCAGAAGCTGAGATTTCAAGCCAGATCCTGGTGACTCACCCCTACCATCCTATCTCCTCAGGAAGCTGAGGTCTGAGGATCACGGTTTGAGGCCAGCCCAGGCAGAAAAGTCCTTAAGACTCATCTCCAGCAAAAAGGCTGAAATGGAGGTATGGCTCAAGTGGTAGAACAAGGGGAGGAGGGGGAGGAAGGAAATTGATCCAAGTGAGAATGTGAGACCCTGAGTTCAAGCTCCAGGACAGGCACACACAACAGAGGACATAACACACCTGTCTGCCAGGTAGTACACAAGGTCACATTCTGCCTTTATCCAAGAGTGGATTGAGGGTGGAAGCTTAGGTGGCCTTATGCCAAGAGAGTAATAACACAGGAGAGGTGGGCGATGGATTACAGCCAGACAGTCTCGTCCATTAAGGCTGGGTGGGGAGTGTGGCTGGCTGGAGAATCCATGCCAGCGGGCAGTCGGTTGGTCTCTGCTCAGCTCCTGCAGACAATGGTATGTTGGCTATGTGCTCTAACGCCAGATTTTATTTTCCTGGGAGAATCTGGAAGTCCAATTCTCACCGGAAATCTTATTTTTAAATGTTGATCAGTATATTCCTTTATTTAACACCGACTTTGAACTTTTTTGTTTTTTTTTAAAAAACTCAGTCAAGCAAGCATGTCCAAAAGGCCCAATTTGGTTTGTTATTGTTGTTTGGTTGTGTTTGTTTTTTTTTTTCTTTTGTCTCTGTCCCAGGCCCTTCCCCACCCCCCACCCCGCCCCCTCCTAGGAGCACAGCTGGGCTCTGACAGGCGGAGTAGATAAAAACAGGCCTTCCGTGTACACAGCCCAGCCCTAAAGTGAGTTGAGCTGTTCCATGCACACCCCACATCTTGAATTTTACAGCAGCCTGGTGGGGTGTGGGGTCCTCTCGGGGCCCACCTGGCAGCTTGTTGGTGGGGCTGGGATGTGGGGACCCCAGAGCAGGGTTACCTGGGCTGAGATGAGGAGACTGAAAATCTAAGGCAAGTACCCCCTCTTTCACAGATTTTTTTCCCCCTGGGCTGTTTCTCTTAATCATCTGCCCAGATGCTGTCACTGAGCTGTCCCTTCCTGCAACCCCAAGGATAAATTGATCACAGACCAAAAGCAGGTGGCCTCAGAAGGTCCATTTTGTTTGGCCTTGTAACATGGAGCCTAAGCTGGACACCAGTGGTTCACACCAGTAATTCCAGCTGCTCAGGAGGCTGGGATTCTGAGGATCGTGGTTCAAAGCCAGCCTGGGCAGGAAAATCAGTGCGGCTCCCTGTGAACCACCAAAACCTCGGAAGTAGCACTGTAACTCAAAGTAGTAGAGGGTTAGCCTTGAGTAAAAGAGCTCAGGGACAGTGCCTAGGCCCTGAGTTCAAGCCCCACAAGGATCCAAAACAAACAAAAAATTGAACCTCACTGGATGCTGAGGGCTTAGTTATCCTACCCACTCAGGATGTTAAGGTCTAAGGACCATTGTTTGATGCCAGCCCGGACCAAAAAATCCATTTCCAATTCACAGCATCCAGGCCCTGAGTTGAAGCCCCAGGATGTGCATAAATAAAACCAACAGTCAAGTAAATACAAGCCCATATTTAAAGCATCTTTCTTTTTTTAAAAAAAAAATCCAAATGTATGGCTTTGTTTGATAAATTAGAAGCCCTGCCATGTGCACTCCTGGGCTTAAAACACCCCTGGGTTTTCCAGTACCCCTGGATTGCCTATTTCCCTCTCCTGTCTCCTGCTCTACTTCAACCTCTGGAGCCTTTTCCTGGCTTGCCAACCTCCTCAGAGGGAATCTTTCTTGACCACATGGTCCAAACCAGCTGCCCTCTCCTTTGTCCCTCTGCAGCATCTAGTATTTGGAATGACATTATTTATTTGCTTCTAGTTCATTACCTACCCTCTGCCCAATCTCTCCCTGCTTTTTCCTAATCCCAAGAGCCGTGGCCTAGAGGTTGTATTGCTGCCCAGTCTATGTTGTTAATGGATAGATTCCTCTGGTGTATCACAGCCCCCACTCCTCTCTCTTCCCTCCCTCACTCTGAGGAGGTCAAGTGTTATTAATCCTCTCCCTGGCTCTACTGTTTTTCTTTTCTTTTTCTTTGTGCTGGTGCTGGGGTTTGAACTCAGGGCATAGGCTCTGTCCCTTAGCGTTTTCACTGGAGACTAGCACGCTACCTCTTCAACCACACCACCATTTTCAGCTTTTTTGCTGGAGTTCATTGGAGATATGAATGTCATGGACTTTTCCTCTTTAGGCCGGCTGAACTACAGTCCTCAGAGTTTAGCCTCCTTGAGTAGCTGGGATGATAGCCGAGAGCCATCCACGCTCAGCTAAAAGATTTTATATTGATCACACACAAAAAAAGAAAGAAAGAAGAGCAAAAACCAATGAAAGCAAGTTCCGTATCAATAACGTGCTACAATCCGTAGCACCTGAGGTTCAGAGTCAGAGTCCTGTAACACATCCGAGATGTTTGAAAAAAAAAAAGTAATAACCCAATTTTCAGCAGTGTATTTTCCAGAACACGTATCTTTGCCACCCATTGAGCAAGGCATGATAGAATTTTGTACACACAGGACCCAGTCTCAGGCACCCTGAAAGGACATACAAAAGAACTCTCCTCCTTCAGATGTCTGATCTTGCCTTTTCCTTTTTTTGGAAATACTAAGGGCTTTGCACTTTCTAGGCAGGTACTCTACCTTTTTTGTTGTTTTTTTTTTCCTCTAGATTTTGTGTGTGTGTGTGTGTCTGTGTGTGCCAGTCCAAGGGCTTGAACTCCAAACCTGAGCCACTGTCCCTGAGCTTTTTGCTCAAGGCTAGCACTCTACCACTTGGGTCACAGCACCACTTCTGTCTTTTTCTGTTTCTGTGGTGCCTTGTGCCTGCTAAGCGAGAACCTTTACCACTAAGCTACATTCCCAGCCCCATGCTCTAGATGTTTTTCAGATAAGGTTTCTCCTCCTCTCCTCCCTGCCCCCCATCTCATCTTTTAAAATAGACCTGGGCCTCCATTCCCAGTTCTGTTACCTATACCTCTGGAGTCGCTGTGATTAAATGCATGTACCACTACACCTGGCCACTGGTATTTTGAGAGGCAGTCACCACTCAAGTTTCATGGGATTCCATCTAGGAATTCTCTCCCTCTAAATAAACCCATCAATTTATGTCCACAGGTGTGGGATCCTGGCATCTCTGCTGCCCCCTGGGGGTCTCTCCACTCCACTGATTGGGGGGCATCTCTGTCCATCACGCTTATTGCTCTATGCCAGTCTCTGTAGTTACGCAGGCTTGGGGACACCAACTTGCTGATTTGCTTCTGTGCCATCCTGGCCCCTAATATACCATCTGTCCCTCAGGAGGACAAGTCCCAGAGGAGGCTTAATGGCTCAAGTGCCATGTACACTGTACAGTCGGCCAAGAACTGACAAGTTCTTGTGCTCTGGTGACTCCCGTCTGGGAAGAAGCTGAGATTGAAGGATCACAGTTCAAAGCCAGTCTAGGCAGGAAAAGTTGTGAGACTCTTACCTCCAATGGACCAACAGAAAACCAGAAGTGGTGCTGTGGTTCAAAGTGCTAGCCTTGAGCAACAAAGCTCAGGGACAGTGCCCACTCCCTGAGTTCAAGCCCCACAACTGACAAAGAAAAAAGCAAAGGAAAGGAGAGAGGAAGTAAGTCCAGGATGAATCTAGCCTATCTAAGACCATGAAGCAAGGGTTGCTTGGAGACTCAGCTGCCTGCTGGACCTTCTTTGAATTCCGTTCATTCAAAAAGAACCAGCACTCCTATCTAGGGCCCTAGCCAATTCCCTCCCCACATTCGTTTTCCTTCTGGTTTGCAACCCTCACCCCGCACCCCTGCACCTTGCATCGGCACTATTGCCAGTGCTCTTGGCCCGCTGTAGACAGAGCCACGTGATGGATGAAGGGTCACTTGTATATGAGCTTGATGGATGGTTGAGCCATCTCCCCCTACATGCAGCCCAGCTTCCAGGCATCTGACTGCTTCCTTTCCCTGACCAGACACCATTCCGTTCCCCAGGCCTACACAGACATAAACTGATGGCCTACAGTCATGTTTTCCTTGGCCCACTTAGTGTTTGGGTTTTTTAATTTTAAATCTTGAATTCATTAGCATATTTTATATTAAGGGCTGGACTTCCCACTTCTCTGAAGACACTACCAGGAAAGGAAGTTTCAGCTGGGTACTGTAGCTCATGCCTGTAATCCTGGCTACTCAGGACACTGAGCTCTTGAGGATCACGTGGTTCAAATTCAACCAGGCCGGGGCCGGGAGTGTAGCCCAGTGGTAGAGTGATTGCCTAGCATGTATGAAGCCCTGAGTTCGATTCCTCGATACCACATACACAGATAAAGCCGGAAGTGGTGCTGTGGCTCAAGTGGTAGGGCACTAGCCTTGAGAAAGCTCAAGGACAGTGTCCCGGCCCTGAGTTCAAGTCCTAGGACTGACCAAAAAAGAAATCAGCCAGGAAGGTAGACAGGTCTGTGAGATTCTTGTGTCCAGTGAAGCAGCAAAAAGCTAGATGTGGAGCTGTGGCTCAAGTGATGGTGTACCAGTTCTTGAGTGAAAAGGCTTAATTGTGAACATGAAACCTTGAGTTCCAGCCCTTGTTCTGACAGACGTGCCCACACATTTCCACACGATGTGGAGAAGCAGGATAGTGACATAGTTGGATTTGTGTTTTTAACTAAGAAGTTCCTTTCTTCGGGGCAGAAAAGGACCAGGCTAAGATTGAGTGAGGAGCCGGGGCTGCTGGGAAAAATGGACTGGAGGTCGCTCCCTATCAGTTTCCCCCTAAGCCTCAGTGTGTTCTCTCTGTGTTTCAGAATTGGCCGGAAGCCTTGGGCTTAAACATGGCCATGAGGGTAGATGGACAGTGGTAAAGATCCAGCCTGGCTCCAGCTGCTTCAGAACGACTCCAGCCTCCCTGGATCCCTTGGCTGCCCACAGCATGGAAGCCTGGGCACTGGGAACCCGGCCATGAGGGACCACTCTACTTCTCAGCAAAAGCCCAGCCCTGCTCTGCCCAGGCATACCCCTGACCAAAGCCCAGCCATGGACTTGGGACACAGCAGCCCCAGTGGGGCTCAGGGAGGGGCCTCCTGTGCTGAGGGTTCTCCAGGGAGCATGGCCTGTCCATCTACCTGCACCCCTCCCCCAGGACCAACCACCAAGGAGATCCTGGGAGTTCAAGTACATGGAGTCTTGATCTCAGGGACCCAAGAGACCCCTTTGTCTGGGAATCCAGAGCCCAGGTCCCTAGCGAGCCCTGCCCCTACATCCTCAGAGAGCAGAAACCCCACCCTCTTGGAAAAGACAGATTCTAAGTTGTCCACACAGGCAGGTCCTGCCTCTGTGGGCAAGGAAGAGGCTGGTTCCTCCAGGGCAGAGTCCCTGTTGACCGAGAAAAGTGAGCCTGCAGTCTCTCGTCCAGGAGATGCTGGGACTCCTGGAAGGATGGGTCCCCCAAACCCCAGGAAGGAGGACCCTGATTCAGTAGGAAAGACAGAGCCCAGTTGCCCCAGCAAGGTAGACCAGATGTCCCCAAGCCAGGAGGTTCCTGGGTCTTTGCAAAAGGTAGGTTCTGAGTTCCCTAACAAGGAGGAGCCTAAGACCCCCGTATCTTCAGAGAAGGTGGTCTCTGCCCCAGCTGGAAAGGAAGATGTCATGTCTTTGGGAAAACAAGATCTTGGAACTCTTGGAAAGGTGAATCCTGTATCCTTGGGAAGAATTGAACACCCATCCACAGGAAAGACAGAAGATTCTGGATTCTCAGGAAAGCCAGAGACTGTATCATCTGTGATAGGGGATCCTGGACCCCCCAGAAGGGTGGACACCACATCCTTGGGAGCGGTAGTGCCTACATCTCCGGGAAATGCAGAAACTGTGTCCCCCACAAAAGAGGATTCAGGATCCCCAGGAAAGGTGGGCCCCGCCTCAAAGGAAGGAGGAGGGGGTCCTGCACCTGTGAGAACGACAGGTGTGATCCCTGCTGTACAGGTGGATCCTGGACCCGGAAAGACCCCCACCGCTGTGAAAAGTGGGGGGTCTGGGCCTTCCAGTGAGTCAGGGGCTGTGTCCTCAGGGAAGCCAGAGCCCTCGTCTGCCGGGAAGGCAGGGGAACGGGGGTCTGTGGGAAAGATGGGGACCACTGAACCCTTGGGGAAAGCGGACCCCGAGTTTTCCACGAGAGTGGAGCCCATGGCAGCGCTGGGAAATGTGGCATCATCTTCCTCAAAGGCGAACCGCGAATCTCTAGGGAAGGCCGATCCCGTGTCCTCGGGTCTTGGGGGTCCTGGGGGTCCCCCGTGTGCTGTAGCAAACGTTCCAGGGACTGAAGGGAAAGCCGAGCCGAAGGCAGGGCCCCCGGCCTCGGGCCCAGCCGACGCCACCCCTCCTGGAGACCCCACAGCCGCAGGACGACCGGCAGAGACGCCCAAGGAAAAGGTGGATCTCACCGAGGCCCCCAAGACCCAGGGGGACCCCGCGATTCTGCAGAAGGGAAACCCGGCGAGCTCCACGGAGCCCAAACCTGGGGACCGGCCAGCACCGGCCACCCCGCGCCCTGGGCAGGAGGGCGCCCCGTCCTGCAGCTCGGCCCTGGTTCCCGGGGCCTCCAGCCGGGGATCCACAGACTTGACCGGGAACGGCCCCCGCCCCGAGGCCGCAGCGCCCCCGCCGGGGCCACGGACCCGCGACAACTTCACCAAGGCGCCCTCGTGGGACGCGGGCGGCCCCCCGCCACCGGCGCGCGAGGACGCGGGCACCCAGGCGGGCGCGCGGGCCTGCGTCTCGGTGGCCGTGAGCCCCATGTCCCCGCAGGACGGCGCGGGGGCCCCGGCCTTCAGCTTCCAGGGGACCCCGCGGGGTGCGCCCAGCCCCGCGCCCGGGCCGCCCTCGCGTCGGGACGCAGGGCTGCAGGTGTCGCTGGGCGCCGCTGAGACGCGATCGGTGGCCACCGGGCCCATGACCCCGCAGGCCGCCGCGCCGCCCTCGGCGCCCCCGGTCTTCCCGGAGGTGCGGGTGCGGCCTGGCTCCGCCCTGGCAGCCGCCCTGGCTCCCCAAGAGGCGGCCGAGCCGGTGCGCGACGTGAAGTGGGACGAGAAGGGGATGACGTGGGAGGTGTACGGCGCCTCCATGGAGGTGGAGGTGCTGGGCATGGCCATCCAGAAGCATCTGGAACGGCAGATCGAGGAACACGGCCGGCAGGGCGGGCCTGCGCCGCCCCCGGCCGCCGCGCCCCCCGCCGCCGCCGCCGCCCCCCGTGCGGGCCCGGGGCGCGCGGGGTCGGTGCGCACAGCGGCGGCGGCGCCCCCGGAGGCCAAGCGCCCGCCCGGCCTCTTCCGAGCGCTGCTGCAGAGCGTGCGCAGGCCGCGGTGCTGCTCCCGGGCCGGGCCCACGGCCGAGTGAACCACACACCCCGTTTTCTACACCCCCTCCCCTAGGTTTCCAACCTTCTCAGGCTCCCCACGGCCCACAGCCCCCTAGAAGGGGTCCCCTGGTGTGTGATAGAGCCCCCCCCTTCCCAGGAGGGCGGGCTTCTGTCTCTTCCCCTGTCCCTCCCTCTCCAAATACACTGAACCGTCTAGAGGAACCCAGAATCCGCCCCTAGACACCCCCCCCCCCCGCGCACCTCTCCACTCCCTCCCTGACACTGGGTGAACTTGGGGACCTGCTGGGCATCCCCACCTCTCACCCTCTTCCCAGACCTGAGATGGCCCAGACTGGTGCGTTGGGGCCCCCAGACCCACCACCACCCCCATCCACCCACCCATCTCCCTGGAAAGACTGCATGCAAATCTCTAAGTGGCACTGCGCATCGCATGTGGGACATTGGTGCGTGAGAGAGCCTCCCCCTCCCACCTTCCCTCCCTGTGGGTCACCTGGGAGTCTAGACGGGACGCAGCGCTGGCCCCCTATGGCCGAGGTATCTCTTGCATGCTTCTGGTGATCCTTCCTCATCTGTCTCCCCACAGCTCCTGGCTTCATTCTCTCAGCCACCCCCACCGCCCCATCCCATCCCCTCTGGGGGTCACCATACCCACTGAGGCCAAGGGAGAATTGCAGAATGCCAGAGAGTGCTTCAGACAGGACTGCAGGTCACAGTCAAGTCACAGGGGCCACAGCTGGCCTTGAGGACAGGAGGCAGAGCCACTCCACAGTGCTGTCCCTTACCCAAAGCCCCCCCCCACTCTGTCCAGCTCCCCTACCCCCTCCTGTGCTGTGAGACCCCACAAGTCCCTTATAATCACTCAGTGCCCTGGTCCCCCCCCCCCAATTCCTCCAGCTTCCTTTTTTGGCTATAAACTGTCGCCATCTACATTGGTAATAAAATCTTTCCCCAATCCTCATGTGGTGAGATGGATGGAAGGGAGGACCATCTATTATTACATCTGGGGAGTGGGATGGGGTGCCTCGGCTCAGGTGGGGAGGGGGGGCGGTCATCACAGGTCTGTAGTGTCCAGGCCGGCGTTGGAAAAGGCCAGCACCTCCTTCTGCTGTTCTTTCGCACCCACCTTCCTCTCTGCCAACACCGCAGTTAAGGGCTCCGGGTCCAGCTCTGGGGGGCTGGGTTTGGGCACCTCCTGAGGAAGATAAAGAGGGAGAAGCCGTAAGGGGGCTAAAGCCTCCAGTATACCGGTTTTGTTTTGAATTGGGTCAAATGGAAATACGATGGGCTTTTCTCCCCCCAAATTCATTCAGTCTCTTGACCTGTCTGGAGTGTTTTGTCTTGGGTCTGCCCCCTGTGGCAGATACTGGTAATAGGATAGGCCCAACCAGAGGGAGACACATACAGCAAGCAAGGGGATAAGTAAAGAAACTGGGCCAGGCTGGTGTCTCCCATCTGTCATCCTAGCTACTCAGGAGGCTGAGATCTTGAGGATCACGGTTCAAAGCCAGCCAGGGCACGAAAGTCCAAGAGCCTCTTATCTCCCATAACCTTTAGAAAAACCAGGAATGGTGCTGGGGCCCCAAATGGTAGAGCACTAGCTTTGAGCGAAAGAGCTCGGGGACAGCACCCAGGCCCTGAGATCAAGACCCACAATTGACAAGAAAGGAAAGGAAGGAGGGAGGAAAAGAAGGAAGGGGCAGGGTTTGAACCACAAGACTTACAGATCTAAAGCCTGTCTCTGCTTGGGTATCTGTCACCCCATGTCATCTCGGGGCTCCACATGCCATTTGTCATGGTAGAACTCACTGGAAGGGGGCCACAGCCTTTCTCTCGCTCCTCCCCACATGCACACAGACCCCCTCTGATTGGACCAGGCCCCAGACTCAGTGACTCCCCTTAGATGGTCTCTTCTGTCTCAATTCCCTCAAACACAGTCACTACAGTTTGAGATTCAGACCCATCTTCAAATATGGATGACCCATGCCCAAAGGTTGCCAGATTTATCCTTGGGGGCCTGGCTAGGAAGGCCTTCCTCTCTGAAGCCAGGCGCTGGTGGCTCACACCTGTCATTCTAGCTGCTCAGAAGGCTGAGATCTGAGGAGCACAGTTTGAAGTCAACCTGGGCAGAAAGTCTGTGAGAGGCTTATCTCCAATGGACCAGCAGAAACAAAAGGACAAGTGGAGCTGTGGCTCAAATGGTAGTGTACCACCCTTGAGCAAAACAAAACAACAAAAAACAAGTGAGGGGCCAGGAGTGCTTGCTTAGCATGCACAAAGACCCGGGTTCGATTCCCTGGTACCACGTCCATAGAAAAAAGCCAGAAATGGTGCTGAGGCTCACGTGGTAGAACTCTAGCCTTGAGAAAGCCCCAAGGACAGTGCTCAGGCCCTGAGTTCAAGCCCAAGACTGGCAAAAAAAAAAAAAAAAGACAGAGCCCTGAGTTTCAGAGAGGTTCCCCTTCTGTTTCTAGAGCTCTCTCCCTAGCCAGTAGTTCTCAGTATTATCTGAGGGAGCTAGGTGTGACTGTGCAGCACTGAGAAGGCAGATGCAGCAGGATCACGAGTTCAAGGCCAACCTAGAGGACAAAACAAAGCGCCCCACACAAGGACAGAATGCCAGCATCCAACTGGTAGACCACCAGAACCAGGAGCTCTGGATGTGATCTAGAATTTGTATTTCATTTGTTAATTTACTGCTTTCTTTTTAAGCCTGATCGTTGAACTCAAGGACTCCTACAGGCTCTTAGTCTTGGTTTTAGTTTAGTTTTTCCAGAAAGGGTCTCACTAATCTTGCCTGAGGCCAGCCTCAGACCTCAATCCTCCTATTTCTGCCTCCCGGGTACTATAGTTTTTGCTCAAGGCTAGCACTTAGAGCCGCAGCTCTACTTCCAGTGAGTGGCTCATTGGAGATAAGAATCTCACAGGATTTGTGCCCTGGGCTGGCTTCGATCCTCAGATCTCAGCCTCCTGAGTAGCTAGGATGGCAGGATCACAGCCCTGCAGGGCAAATATTGTAATCCTCATTTACAGATGACAAAACTGAGGCCCAGAGGCAGAGAATCATCCACCGAGAGTGGACAGCAGGTCCCTCTAGCTTTGTCAGATGCCCAGGGGCCACGTCCGTCCCCCACCCCTTTCTTGCCTTGGTGTTCTGATCATCCTTTTCCAGGTCCACAGAGTTCTCATCCAGGGAGTTGAGGCTGAAGGAAAAGAGACAGAGTCAGCTTACTGGCAGACCCCAGTCCTTCCTAGAGGGGCCTCAACCATTTTGTCCACTGGGCACCATCACCACCACCATCATCATCATTATCATCACCATCATCACCATCACCACCTGGCGGTGAGACAAGCCTGCTTACCTGACGTAGTCCTGGTCAGTGGAAGAGGACACGTACTCCAGATCTTTGGTGGGGAGGTCCAACATGGGATTGGCCCTGGAAAGAAGCATTGGGTCAGGTGACATATGGCGCCGGGCCATCCACCAGGTCTCTCCATCCCCACCCAAGTCTGGTGCTCACCGCTCGGCATTATACACGTTGGTCCCGGGGATGGTGGGGGCTGAGGTTGCCGCCCCCACTGCTGTCTTCCGGGCCTCCTTGCCAGCCTTCATGGCCCGCAGCTTCCGGTTGTAGCTGTTGGGGGGAGGGGAGGGATGATCTCCATTGAGTGTGGGGGAGGGCATGCCAAGGTCGACTGCAGGTGGCTCAGGGGTGGTGAGGGGGGCAGGGGAGGGAGGGATAGGACAGGGGACGGGCGGGCCAGCACCTCTTCCGCAGACACACCAGGACCACGCTCATGATTAATATGACCAGCACCAGAACCACTGCCAGACCGATGATGACATTGGACAGCAGCTGCTGTTGCCCGGTCTCCTCACTCTCCTGCGACCCCTGTCCAGGGAAGGAGCAGCCTGAGGAGGTGGCAAGCCGGGACCCCTCCCCCATCCTCCGCCCTCCCCCTCCCCCTTTGTCTCTCCCCCCTCCTATTCCTTCCCCCCATCCTCCCCTCCTGCGCTCTCCCATTCCCCCTTCTCCTTCCTGTCCCGTTTCCCCTTCTATCTTCCCCTCTGCCACCCTCCCCCCCTCTGCTACCCTCCCCCCTCTGCTACCCTCCCCCCTCTGCTCCCCTCCCCCCTCTGCTTTTCCTCCTTCCCCTTCTCCCTCCATCCCCTCTCCCCTTTCTGTCCCCATCCTGTCTCCTTCTGCTCCCTACCTCCTCTGTCTCCCTTTTCCTCTCCCCCTCCATCACCTCCCCCACCCCCCACCCCAGCCGGATGCCCAGCTCTCACCAGGACCACCAGCCCCAAGTTGAGCAGTTGTGTCAGGGAGTCTTGGTCTCTCCGGATCATCCTGCCATACAACCCCACTCAGACCCAGGATCAGAGGCGCCCCTCCCCCCCTGCCTCCTGACCCGCCCCCCCCCCCCCACCAAGACTGGGGATCATGGGCCTCCCACCTCCTGCCCATTCAGAACCCAGGGTGTCCACTCACACTCTCAGCTCATCCAGTGTCAACGCTGTCCCGTTGGGAAACACAAAGTAGGCATCCATGTAGGAGATGGCTTGGGCCCTGGAGTACAGGGTGAGTGGGGCATCAGCCAGTCTTGACCCACCGCAGCCCTCCCTCTAAGCCCACCTTTGAGGGCATGCACTCACCGAGGCACTCACCGAGTTTTGGGGGTTACATCCTGAATGTCCACAACATAAACACTGGTTCTTGTGGCCTGAGCAAGCGCCCTATGGGGACAACGCAGGGATCAGAGACCTGGGCTGAGGGGGGACTGGGGCCAGGAGCTCTGCTGGCTAAGGAAGTGGTACCTCCATTCTGTACAAACGTGGGAAAGGAAATCCTTTCCTTTGGGGTGGAGTTTTCACCACTGTACATGGCAGCTTTGTTCTGTGCCTTTGGCCAGGCATGGCCTTTGGGGGCAAGCAGCATGGTGGTCTAGGTACAGGGTGACAGACAGAGTCAGGGCCAGAGTTAAGAGGCACATACGCCATCCAGGTCTGTAGAGGGCCAATCTCCTGGCACCGCCCCCCCCAAGCCTTCCCACAGCCCCCCAAGTCTCTTCCCATACGTACTCCTTGATGTCTTCTATGTTGGTGCCCACTTCCTCCCTGCTCGTGGAAAACTGCAGCCTCACGCGGTAGCTCTGGTCCACGGTGAAGAGCTAGGGGTAGGTTGGCGTTGCAGTTGGGGGAGATAAATCATGGGGGACCCAGACCCCCCCAAGATAGTGTGGTGGGGGAGACCCCTGGAGGCTAACACCACTCACTCACATTCAGGGTGATTTGGGTCTTGTGTGCCACACTGTCCAAGGTGTGGTCCTGGGCCTGGACTGTCACCTGGTAAGTGCCCTGAAGAGTGGAATCCAAGCTGGTCACCAGGCTGGTGGAGGAGGAAAACACAGCTCATTATTATTATTATTATTATTATTATTATTGTGATGATGATGATGATGATGATGGAGTTTGAACTCAGAGCCTGGGTGCTGTCCCTGAGCTTTTTCCATTCAAGGTTAGCGCTCTGGAGCCACAGCACCATTTCCAGTTTTCTGGTGGTTCATTGGAGATAAGAGATCGTAATTACTCAATACTGCCAGTAAACAGGCCGTCCTCTGACGAGGTGGAGATCCGGAAGAAGTTATCAAACGAGGTGATGGTCCCGTCCTTGGAGACGAAATCCACCCGGAGGAGAGAGAAAACAATGGCGGCATTGTCTCCGGAGTCTTCATCTCTGGCCTGGGAGCAAAAGGTAAGTGTGATTGGGGGTCAGACCGGGCACCCCTCTCACAGAGATCGGAGGCAGTAGTGTTCTGAGAGGTCCACATAGCCCCCTCCCAGCTCTCCCAGTACCCCACATTAAGTAAGTACAAGCTTGTGTGTGTGTGTGTGTGTGTGTGTGTGTGTGTGTGTGTGTGTGTGTGTGTGTGTGTGTATCCTGGGACTTGAACTCAGGGCCTGAGTGCTCTCCTTCAGCTTTTGCTCCCTTTCTGGCTCCTTCATGGTTCATTGGAGACAAGAGGCTCGGGGATTTCCCTACTGAGCTTAGCTTTGAACCATGATCCTCAGATCTCAGCTTCCTGAATAAGATTATAGAGGTGAATCACTAAGTGGTGTACCCCCAAGAGGGGAGGGGAGGGAGGTTGGGAAGGAGAGAGGGAGCTAGAGAGTTTAGGAGTGTTTCTTCTATGTTTTTTCTTTATTTTAAAAAAAGGGGGGGGGCACTGAGTCTCAGAGAGACTCAGTAAGGCTGGTCTCAGGCCTCATCCCACAGGGAGAAAAAGAGAGGGAGGGAGGGAGAGAGAGAGAGAGAAAGAGAGAGAGAGAGAGAGAGAGAGCCACCACCTTCTAATAATCATACGCAGCTCCAGTCAGAACAAATTGAAAGCACTATTACAATTTGGTCCTGGAAATGCATTAAGTGGAAAGAACTCATTTAATTTATAATTGGCTAGGATTTCTCCATCACATTCCAGAGTTCCTGTGTCGTGAGGAGGGGAAAAAAAAAAAAAGAAATTCTAGCTTGCAAAGTGGTATTGATGCTCATGAAATCTTTATGAAGAACAAATGGAACAATTAGTGACATCTGATGAGGTCAATTAGCAGGCTACCCTTGAGTTGGCCTGGAATCCCAGCTACTCTGGAACATGAGATCTGAGGATCTCAGTTTGAAGTCAAGACTTTCCTGGCAGGAAAGTCCTTGGGAGAAGAAGAAAGAAGAAAGAAGGAAGAAGGAAGAAGAAGAAGAAGAAGAAGAAGAGGAGGAGGAGGAGGAGGAGGAGGAGGAGGAGGAGAAGAAGAAGAAGAAGAAGAAGAAGAAGAAGAAGAAGAAGAAGAAGAAGAAAGAAAGAAAGAAGAGGAGGAAGAGAAGGAGGAGGAGGAGGAGAAGAGGAAGAAGAGGAAGAAGAGGAAGAAGAGGAAGAAGAGGAAGAGGAAGAGGAAGAGGAAGAAGAAGAAGAAGAAGAAGAAGAAGAAGAAGCAGCAGCCAGAAAGTGACCATTCCTGTCATCCTAGCTACTCAGGAGGCAGAGATCTGAGGATCATGGTTCAAAGCCAGCCTGGAAAACTAAGGAACATGAGACTCTTATCTCCAGGGAACCACCAGAAAACCAGAAGTGACGCTGTGGCTCAAAGTGGTAGAACACTAGCACTGAACCCAGGGACAGTGCCTAGGCCCTGAGTTCGAGTCCCAGTACTGGCAGGTATGCACACACACATACAATTAGAAGGTGCTTGTTTCCCCTTGGGCTCTATTTTCCCTCCACTGGGACCCATTTGCTTCCTTTCTAATGCAGAGACGTGTGGGGGACAGCGCAGAAGCCTGAAGGCCTCCACTCTGGGTAACCCCAACAGGTAATGCAAACCACACAAGTGGGAGTGAAACACTCACCTGGACGGAGGCCACCTGCTGGTTGGGAATCACAAGTTCTGGGATGATAACTGGAAGTGAGCAGATGGGGTGGGGGCAGGGTCAGGGTGTGGCTCAGAGTGGGGGGGACAGCATCCACCTGGCCCAGGCCTGTCTACCCTCAAGGCCCACCAGCCCTCAACACCTCTGTCCAAAGAGACCCCGTATCAGTATAGCCCCCAACCCACGAGTCAGTCAGTCCCTCCCATTGTACAGAAGGGGGAACTGAGGCTCTCATCAGGTAAGTCAGAGCTGGAATGGGAACTTGTGTGGCCAGATGCTGGTGGCTCACACCTGAGTTGTTACGAGCTACTCAGGAGGCTGGGGTCTGAGGATCAGGCTTCAAAGCCAGGCCAGGCAAGGGACGTCTGTGTGGCTCAAGTGGGAGACTGCCAGCCTTGAGTGACAAAGCTAAGCAAGAGCCTGAAGCCCTGAGTTCAAATCCCCTGTACGGGCACATACACACACACACACACACACACACACACACACACACACACACTGAAAATTCTAGTATCGCTGCAGCTGCACAATCTGGGGAGGTAGAAGTAGCACGTTTGCCCCTTTCTGAAGCCCCTCTGGGGGTCTCAGGGTAGTCTGTGGGCACCGCCCAGGGTGGGGGCTGGGGTTACAGCTCTCTTACCGAAGGTCTTATCCTCAGGCAGGAAATAGGGTGCGTTGTCGTTCACATCCTCAATGTTGATGGCGAGGCTTCCTGAGGAGAAGGGCTCATGGGTAAAGACCTGGGCACAGGCCTGCCCCAGGGCCCCCACCTTCTCTCCCCTGTGTGGCTGGGACTCTCACCCTGGACCTAGATGGAAGAACCCATCTGACCACACCTATAAGCCCAGCACTGGGGAAATCGAGGCAGAAGGTTCACCGGTTCTAGGTCAGCCTGGGCTACTGAGAGAGATGCTGACCCAGGAGGAGGAGGAGGAGAGGAAACAAAGAGGAAGGAAGAGAGGGACAGAAGTTAGGAAGGGAAAGTAGGGAGAGAGGGATGGAGGGAGGAAGAAAGGAAGAAAAGAATGGAGAGAGGAAGATTGAGGCAGAGGAGCAGAGGAGATAAAGAAGAGGAAGAGGAAAGAGGGAAGGAGGAAGAAAAGGAAGAAGCTCATTAAGCAAATTAAAATCAAAAGCAACATGGGTACTGGTGGCCCACATCTGTCATCCTAGCTACTCAGGAGGCTGAGATCTGATGATAGAGGTTCAAAGCCAGCCTGGGCAGGAAAAGTCTGGGAGACTCTTATCTCCAGTGAACCGCCGGAAAACAGCTGGGGAAACTGAGGCCCAGAGAGGACTTTGATCGACCCAATGGAAAGGCCCTTGGGGACTGCCCTCCCCACTCTGTCTTGTGGCCCCTGAGCTGTGATCCCACCCAAGCTCTCACCGTTGTCACTGTAGGCCTCGAAGCCGGGGTCTGTGTTGACATCCCAGGCCCGCACAATCAGGGTAACGAGGTCACAGACCTCAAAGTCGATGGCCTCGCTCTGGTTGATGGACACGGAGCCATTGGCATCCACTGAGAACCAGGCCTGACACAGGCTGCCCACGTCCACCCCGGCCTTGGTACAGATGACATTCATGAGTTCGATCACCAGCTGGGCTGTCGTGTCCACATCCTGGGCCCTGATCTCAGCCACCTGGCCGTGCTGAGAGCCGTTCTCAGCCACAGAGATGGCTCGGAGTGAGGCCACCACCAGGGTGGGCGGCTCGTCATTCACGTCCACCACGTTCACGCTCACGCTGACTTTGGTGACGGCCTCCGTCCCCGAGGCGCCTGGGTTGTCTGCAGTCACAGTCAGGCTGAAGAAATTCTGCATCTCGTAGTCCAGGCTCACATCAGAAGGCAGCCGGAGTTGACTCTTGGCCCACCCGTCGGCCAGTATTGAGGAGCCTTGCAGCAGGAAATTATTGGCACCAGTGCCACCCAAGCTGAAGCTGATTCGGTTATTGGCGTCTGTCTGGTCTGCATCCCAGGCTGCCACTGTCCCCACCCATGCGCCTGTGAACAACAAACATAACTTGGAGAAGCCCCCCAGACCTCCTTACCGGAAGCCCCTCCTGCTCTTTGCCCTTGGGCCAATCCTGTGGCACAAGCTATTGATTTGATCACGTGGCTTGGGGCTGTCATCCTAACTCTTCGGGAGGCTGAGATCTGAGGACAGAGGTTCAAAGC
Source organism: Megascapheus bottae (assembly GCF_031878675.1). Taxonomy (NCBI): domain Eukaryota; kingdom Metazoa; phylum Chordata; class Mammalia; order Rodentia; family Geomyidae; genus Megascapheus; species Megascapheus bottae. The sequence continues at coordinate 4,593,515 of NC_143546.1, forward strand.
CAGCCTGGGCAGGAAAATCCATGAGACTCTTATCTCCAGTGAACCGCCAGAAAATGAGAAGTGGCACAAAGTAGAAGTGTTAGCCATGAGCGGAAGAGCTTAGGGACAGCGCCCAGATGCGTGCGTGTGTGCATGCATGCGTGCGTGTGTGCATGCGTGCGTGCCTGTGTGTGTATGTGTGTACACGCGCATCGCTATTCAGGGGCTTGATCTCAGAGTCTCACACTCTCCATTGGCTTTTCCACTCAAAGCTAGCGCTCTACCACTTGATCTAGGCAATCCCTGGAAGCCTATGGCTGGCTAATTGGAGATACTCTCTGGGTTGTGTCTGTTTTCCCACCATGACCCTCACATCTCAGCTTCCCGAGTAGCCAGGATTCCAGGGGTGAGCCTCCCCACCTGATGGCCCATGGATCTTTCTGCTCGTTGGAGTCAGAAAAGGCCCCCCGAGATAACAGCATGAACCCACATCTACGACATGCCAGATGCCACAAGGAAGCTACAGATTCTTCCATCCTCACAGCTAACTTGATGTCCAACCCCGGGGTGAGGGGCTTTGGGGGGAGCCCCAGAACCCTGGGCCCAGACAGACTGACCTGGATCCCCCTCTTTCACAAAGAATTGGTAGCTGGACTGGTTGAAGATGGGTTGGTTATCATTGATGTCCTGCAGGGCAGAGGAAGATCTGAGCTCTGGGGGGGCCCAGAAGCCCTGCCCACGCCCTCCCTCCCTCCTCTCCCCTCTCCTTTCCCTCCTTCCCCCCTTCCCTTCCTTCACTCCTCTCCCCCCTCCTTCCTTTTCCTCCCATCCTTCCTTCTTCTTCCTTTTGTTTTCTTTTTTGGTCTCAAATTCCTGGGATCAAGCAACCCTCACACCCAGGGTTCCAAAGGGGAGGAAGTGGCGCCCCCTTCTGGGGGCCCTGAGCTGCTTCACCTCCACTGTGACGGTGACATTGACCTCGGTGCTCAGGGGGGGCTCCCCGCAGTCAGACACGCGCACGGTCAGGACAATGCGGCCATTCAGATCAGGGTCGATGGACTCCCGGTCCAGGGGCCCCAGGTTTGTGAGGATCCCCTTTTCAGGGTCCAGGGAGAAGTTGTGGCTGTAGGGCCCGGGTAGCAGGCTGTAGACCAGGAGGCTGTTGTTTGTGTCTGGCTGGTCCTTGTCGTGGGCCTGTTACAGAAGTGAGGCGGGCATCACGCCTGGGACTGGCCAGTGCCAAGCGGACCCATCCCCCAGCCCCAGCTGAGGAGCTCAGACCCACAGCTCATGAGAGCACTGGAGCCCAACGCTGGTGGTTCACGCCTGTCACCCTAGCTATGCAGGAGACTGAGACCTGAGGATCAGGGTTCAAAGCCGGCCTGAGGGAAGGAAAATCTTTGATTGACCGGCAAAGAGCCAGATGTAGAGCTGTGACTCAAGTGGCCAGCCTTGAATGAGAAAAGCTAAGGAACAGTGAGCAGGCACTGAATTTAAGCCCAAGGAAGGAAGGAAGGAAGGAAGGAAGGAAGGAAGGAAGGAAGGAAGGAAGGAAGGAAGGAAGGAAGGAGGCTTTGGAAAGCATTATAGCCATTTCATCTCACAGTTATTAGCCTGACCTGGACACCAGAGAGAAGAAGCACCTGGGAAAGATGCCTCTTTAAAAAAAAAATTGCAGGGGCCGGGAGTTTGGCCTAGTAGTAGAGTGCTTGCCTAGCATGCATGAAGACCCGGGTTCGATTCCTCGGTACCCACATACATAGAAAAAAAGCCAGAAGTGGTGCTGAGGCTCAAGTGGTCGAGCTCTAGCCTTGAGAAAGTCCAAGGACAGTGCTCAGACCCTGAGTTCAAGCCCAGGACTGGCAAAAAAAAATTGCAGATATTCAAATATTCTGAATATTACAGATATGGACAATAAAAACAAAAACACACGAATAATAGCAGACTGCCTCTGTCGTATACACCTGTAATTCCAGACAGAGGCAGAGGCAGGAGGATCTCAGTCTGAGACCTTTATCCAGGCTTGCCTGGCCAAAGTGAGGGAAGCCTATCTCAAAAAGAAAAACGAAATAAGTCAATTTGTGTGTGTGTGTGTTGATAAATTGGGTTGAACCGAGGTAGGCTTGGCATTCTTGCTGAGTTGTTTATTTTCTTTCTGCTCAAGGCTGAGTAGAACCCCAGCTCTACCTGCAGCTTTTTCTGGTGGTTATTTAGACATAACCTTGGCTGGCTTTGAACCTCCATCCTCAGATCTCAGCCTCCTGAGCAGCTAGGAGGACAGGCCAAGAGCCACAGAGGCTGGCAGGAGCTAAAGAATTGTTCAAATTGGACTATCTCACGATGTCCCCCTGGAATGCTGTATGTATTCGATCGTCTGTGTTCTCGGAAGAGGAAAGCCAGGCTCAGAGAGGCTGAGATGGTCTCAGGGTAACACAGCACAGGTCAAACTTCAAGATGCTCCAGCACAACCCCAGAACCCTCTTTCTCTTGCTCTCCTGCCCCATCTCACCCACCAGCTTGCAGGGCAGCTCACACCTACCTGGATGGTCACGGACACATTGCCTGTCACCTCCTGGACGAAGATGTTATAGGAGCCGGTGACCTCGGGGGCGTTGTCGTTGATGTCTAACAGGTGAATCTCAAGAATGGTGGTGGAGAACTGGTCACCACCGTCGGTGGCCTGCAGCGTGAGATAATACACTGCCTGGCTCTCGCGGTCTAGCTTCGGGCCATCACGCACTGTCACTGTCCCGTTCTCAGGATTCACTTTGAACAGGTCCGCTCTGCTCAGGGTAATCAGAATTAGCAAGCAGCAGCCTTATTTGCACTACTTTTTGTTTTGTCGGTTATGGGGATCGAACTCAGGGCCCAGGCACTGTCCTTGAATTCGTTTGCTCAGCATTACAGCTCTACCACTGACGCCATTTCCAGCTTCCCCTCCTCTCACCACCCTATTTTTTTCCCAGGCCTGTGAATCTCCAGAACTGTAATCTAAATAAACCTCTTCTCTTCATAAGACATTCAGCCTCAGTCATGTCATGATAGCAACAGAAACCAAGACGAATCACTCAAAAAAAAAAAAAATGACACATGGCCAGGAGTGTGACAAAGTAGTACAGTGGTCACCTAGCATGCATGAAGCCCTGGGTTCAATTCCTCATTACCCACATGAAGTGGTGCTGTGGCTCAAGTGGTAGAGCGCTAGCCATGAGAAAACACAAGGACAGTGCTCAGGCTCTGAGTTCGAGCCCTAGGACTGGCAAAAAAAAATTATTCATTGTTCTTCTGGAGATGAGATGTAACTGAGTATCCCACATTTTCTCAGCCCCCTTTGTGAGGCAGAGAGGTTGGGGGGGCTGAACCCCACTCGCCCCCCTGTCTCCTCCCATCTACCTTACCCATTTCCGGGACGCAAACTGTAGGTGATACGGCCCCACTCGCCCGTGTCAGGGTCTGTAGCCTGCAGAGCAGAGAGGTAAAGGGGACAGTGGACACAGAGGCTTCTTCTTCTTCTTCTTCTTCTTCTTCTTTCTTGGGGCTTGAACTCAAGGCCTGAGCACTGTCCTTGAGCTTTCTCAAGGCTAGTGCTCTACCACTTGAACCACAGCACCGCTTCTGTCTTTTGCTGAGAAATCAAACCCGGGCACTCTACCACTAGGCCACACTCCCAGACACCAAGAAAGGAAGGTGCCCCGTGCATTTTCACACCCTCCTTGCCTAGCCACACACTCCTACTTTGGGTTCTAATGTCCTCGAATTTCCCTCCTCCCAGCCAGGCCCCCCCCACCCCCCACTTGACTCACCAGGGTGTCATCGGTGACCACAAAGCCTGTGCTACAATGCTCTGGCACCTCAAAGATATACAGGCTCTTAGGGAATGTAGGCCAGTGGTCATTAATGTCCCTAAGATGGATGGTCACTGAGGCAACAGAAGAGCTCTGGCTCATCAAGTCAGTGGCCACAACCTAAGGACAGAAGAGAGAGTGCTAGCCAGGTACCTGTGTCTCACGCCTGTCATCCTAGCTCTTCAGGAGGCCGAGACCTGAGGATCACGATTCGAAGCCAGCCAGAGGAAACAAATCTGTGAGACCCTTATTTCTCTCCAATTTAGGAAGGACAAAGCTGGAAATGGAGGCGTGGCTCAAATGGTACAGCGCCAATTTGTTTGGTTTCCTTTGCTTCTTTTTTGAGGGGGGGGGGGAGTTGCCAGACATGGGGTTTGAACGCAGGACCTGGGCACTGTCCCCAAGCCTCTCTGGGCTCAAGGCTAGCACTCTACCACTTGAGCCATAGCGCCACTTCTGGCTTTTTCTGGGTATGTGGTACTGAGGAATGGAACCCAGGGCTTCATGCATGCTAAGCAAGCACTCTACAACTAGGCCACGCTCCCACCCCAATCTTGAGCATTTAAAAAGAAAAGAAAGCCAAGTATATGAGGCCCTTAGTTCCAGCCCCAATGCCAACTGATTGCCCATGGCTTGAGTTTCCCCAAGCCCCGGTTCACACCTCACCTGCACCACCATCACCGTCTTGATCTCGTAATCCACCATCTTGGAGTCTCTGACCAGCACTTGAACGTCAGCTGAGCCTGCTGCTCGCATGGGCGCGACGCTGAAGGCTGGGGCATCAGAGCCCATCAGGGACAGCTCGAAGTTGCCATTGTTGCCCTGGGGAGAGGTTCTGTATGATCGAGACCCCATGCCTGGCTCCCCATCAGCCTGCACTCCTAAAAGCCACCCAACAACTCCTCTCTGTTTGTGTGTGTGTGTGTGTGTGTGTGTGTGTGTGTGTGTGATCTCTCTGAGCATTTTTACCCAAGGCTCTACCCCTTGAGCCACAGCTCTACGTCCGGCTTCTTTGGTAGCCAATGGGAGATGAGAGTCTCATCCCTCTTTCTGCCCAGGCTGGCTTTGAACCCTGATCCTCAGATCTCAGCCTCCTGAGTAGCTGGAATGACAGATGTGAGCCACCGCCACTGGCTCAGCCACTCACTGCCCATGTTTCTCCCTGGTCATCTCCTTCCGGCGTCCCCGGCCCAGGCCCTGTCCCACGTGCCACCTGCCTTGTCCGGGTCATACGCCACCATGGTGAGGCCCTCGATGGGGATGCGGGTGGCGGCGTGCTCCTCCACCCAGCCGGAGAAGTTGACCTGGGCCTCGTCGGGGGTGAAGGTACAGGTTTCCAGGCTGCAGTTGTAAAACTCCGGCTTGTGATCGTTGACATCTGTCACCCGGATGGTGACCCATACACTCGCCTTGGCATCTTGCCCATAGATGTTGAGCTGATGCTCAGTGGCCTGAGGCCCAAAGCAGAGGTCAGAGGTCAAAGGGCAAAGCCAGGGGTCAGAGGTCAGAGGTCAGATGGAGGGTGAACCCTATCACGCTCACCGTGACCTGTACGTGCACTTCCTCGTCCTCCTCCAGCAGCTGCTCTCTGTCTAGGGTGTCATTAACCCGGATGACGCCGACTCCCCCTTCAGTCTCGATGCGGAACCATCCGGGCCTCGTGGAGTCTGACAAAGAAGAAGGTGGGGAGGTGTTGTTTTGGGGATCCGTGGGTCTTGAACTCAGGGCCTGGATGCTGTCGCTGAGCCTCTCTGTGCTCAAGGCTCTATCACTTGAACCACAGAGCCACAGACTTTTTCTGCCCAGGCTGGCTTCGAACCAAGGATCCTCAGATCTCAGCCCCGCCCACTCCTCTCCTGTGGCCCAGCCTGGGGACACCCGGTTCTCACTAGAGATGCTGTAGGTCACACCATCGTTGACCCCTTTGTCACTGTCCACAGCCTCCACCACCAGCACCGAGGTACCCTGGAAAGAAGCCAGCCAGCCAGCTCAGAGCCCCAGGCCCTCACCTCCCCCTGCAGGCAGACCCTCCAGGCACCCCGCACTCACCACAGCTGCATCCTCAGACACAGAGGCCGAGTAAATATCCCGGACAAACTGGGGGTCCAGATCGGGCTGGTCCAGCACGGAGAAGGACAGGAAGATGGACTGGGAGCACTGAACGACTGTCTCATTGCCTAGTAGGCCACCTAAATCCTGCAGGGAGACAGGGCCTTCCCTGAGCTGGGCCTGAGAGTGCCAGTGGCCCCTTGCACGCATGCGCACGCACGCACACACGCACGCACGCACGCACACACGTCTCCTCTACTACTCACACAGGCCTTCAGCTGCAGCTGGTAGAAGGAGCTCTTGTTATTGTAACTGAGGCTGCCGTTGAGAATGATGGAGCCATTCTGCAGGATCTCAAAGAGATGCTGATTCTCCACGGAGTTAGGGATGACCTAGCCAAGAGCACGCAGGTTGGATTCTCTCAGGACAGCGGCCATCTATAGTGTAGCTGGGACTCTTCTTGAACCTTTGAAGTGTGGTTGCAAGCTGGGATCTAATGGCTCACACCTGTCAGCCTGGCTACTCAGGAGGCTGAGATCTGAGGGTCGTGATCAGAAGCCAGTCTGGGCAGAAAAGTTTGTGAGACTTTTTTTTTTTTTTTGGCTAGTCTTGGGACTTGAACTCAGAGCCTGAGCACTGTCCTTGAGCTTTCTCAAGGCTAGCGTTCTACCACTTGAGCCACAGCACCACTTCCAGCTTTTTCTGCGTATGTGGTACCGGGGAATCGAACCCAGGGCTTCGTGCATGCTAGGCAAGCACTCTACCAGCAGACTACTCTCCTGGCCGAGTCTTATCGCCAATCAATCACCCAAACAACTGGACATGGAGGGGAATGGGGCTCTCGTACCCCTTTCTTGTCTGTGCAAACTTTAGACAAGACTCGAGACCAACTCTGAGACATTCTGGCTTCTTTGGCGTCTGAAGCAGCCACATGGGGAATGGAGATTCCCCCAGAGAGGGAAATCAGAAGAAAGCTTGGAGACCAGAGCTGGGCCAGGAGAGACAGAGCCAAGAAAGCCAAAGGTTCCTGTGATTGTGGAGATGCTGCCGCCTGGTGGCGAGAACATGGACAACAGCCACACACTCTCACCTTCTCTATGAAATACTCCACCGAGCCAGCTTGTCCTGTGTCCTTATCCACTGCCCGAACCGAGAACACCACAGACCCGACCGGCAGGGTCTGTAAGGAAGGACAGATCACCCATGGACTCAATCCTGTTAAAGCTCTCAAAATGTCCACAGGGTGGTCAGGCTGAGACCTGAGGAGTCTTTTCTTTCTTTATTTTCTTTCTTTCTTTTCTTTCTTTTCTTTCTTTCTTTCTTTCTTTCTTTCTTTCTTTCTTCCTTTCTTTCTTCCTTTTTTTGTGGGTCATAGGGCTTGGACTCTGAGCCTGGGTGTTGTCCCTGAGCTCTTCAGCTCAAGGCTACCACTCTCTCCTTGAGCCATAGCCCCACTTCCCATTTTTCTAGTGATTCATTGGAGATAAGAGCCTCACAGTTTTGTGGTGCCCGGGCTGGCTTTGAACCATGATCCTCAGATCCCAGTCTCCTGAGTAGCTAGGATGACAGGCCTGAGCCACCAGTGCCCAGCTAGACCTGAGGATCTTAATTCAAAGCCAGCCCTGGTAGGAAAGCCCATGAGACACTTATCTCCAATGAACTAGCCAAAAGCCATAAATGGTGGTATGAATCAAGTAGTAGAGCACCATCCTTGAGTGAAAAGCCCAGGCCCTGATTTCAAATCCCACTCTGACACACACACACACTCTCTCTCTCTCTCTAATCCAATTGCTTGTTAAATGTTGCTGGAGGGGCCAGAAGTTTGGCCTCGTGGTAGAGCGCTTGCCTAGCATGTATGAAGACCTGGGTTCAATTCCTTGGTACCACATACATAGAAAAAAGCCAGAAGTGATGCTGAGGCTCAAGTGGTAGAGCTCTAGCCTTGAGAAAGCCCAAGGACAGTGCTCAGGTCCTGCATTTAAGGCCCAGGACTGGCAAAAAAAATTTAAAAAAAAAAGTGTTACTGTAACTGTGGTTCGTGGTGGGTAGGATATCCCGGATATCCCTGGCCAGCTGCCTGTCCTTCCTTGCACTGTAAGATGTAAGATGCTCAGGAAGGCCCCTCCCATCAGGCCAGACCTCACCTCACTGATGTTGGCAGACAAGTTGGTGGTCTCGAAGACAGGGGCATTGTTGTTTCTGTCTTCCACGATCACTGTCACAGCACTCTTCACCTGAGAGGAGAGAGAGCCCAGGGGAGTCCCCAACATGTGACTCAAGCTATAGAATCCCTCCCGGGTGTGGTGCTGATGCATGCAATCCCAGAAAGCAGAGGATCACCCCTGCGAAATGGAGGAGGCAGAGACCAAGGGGACTTTGGGTCTAGGCCAAGATCCTACGCAGGCAGAAAGCATGAGACCCTGTCTGAAAAGTTACTAAAGCATAGAAATGAGAAGCTGCCTGGCTAGTGCAAGGCCACTGAGAAGTGAGAGAGAAGTGGGGTGGGGGGAGAAGGGGAGGGAGGGAGGGAGGGAGGGAGGGAGGCCATTTCTAATGGGAAAACCACAGGGATGGATACCTGGTAGCGTGAGTTGCTCACAAAAACATCAATGAAGAGGATGTTCTTTGTCTGTAATGGGCAGAAAGAAGGGACCAGAGACAGGCCACTGCTCAGTTACAGGGGTGCAGGCTGGGCACGCCCCCCATCAGGACGCTTTCCTGGATCTGAAAACCTGGATTCCTATTGCACCCCCTCTCCAGTCGCTGCCCTTACCTCGTAGTCCAGAGGCTTAGCCAGCAACACTTCCCCAGTGTTTGAGGGGACAGAGAAGAAACTGCCATCTTCACCACTAACTGCATAGGTCAGAGGGTCAGGATCATCGCTTTTAGCACTCACTGTGAAGGCCACCGCACCTGCACAAGAACCACACTGCTTGGGTCTGTGGCCAGCTCTCTCAGGCCAGCCATGACGCTGGAGTCCATACAACCTTTTGGCAGCTGGAGGCATCCAAGGTGCAAGACGCTAATGGCCCCTTGGAAGTGACTGAGCCTGACCTCGCCCTTGGGTCTCAGCTTCTGCTCTGATTGGCCAGAGAGGGTCCCAGAATCAGCAGAGCAGGGATCTCATGGTGATGGGGAAGGGGGCTCACAGATGCTCCAACCGCACGAGTCCCCAAGAATGTCCAATGCCTTCCGAGTTTTGGTTTTTGTTTTTCGCCAATCCTGGGGCTTAAACTCAGGGCCTGAGCACTGTCCTTAGACTTTCTCAAGGCTGGCCTTCTACTACTTGAGCCACAGCCCCACTTCCAGCTTTTTTTCTACATATGTGGTACCGAGGAATCGAACCTGAGTCTTTGTGCATGCTAGGCAAGCACTCTACTACTAGACCAAACTCCAGGCCCCTTTTGTTTTGTTTTGATTTTGGTTTTTGGTCAGTTGTGAGGCTCGAACTCAGGGTCTGGGTGCTATCCTTGAGCTTTCTTTCTTTTTTTTTCTTTCTTTCCTTTGGTTTTAGTCTTTGAGCTTGAGCTCAGGGCCTGGTTCTGTCCCTGAGCTTCTTTTACACAAGGCTAGCACTCTACCACTGAGCCCTAACACCACGTTCAGCTTTTTCTATTTATGTGGTACTGAGGAATTGAACCCAGGGCTTCATACCTGCTAAGCAAAGCATGCCACCACCAAGTCATATTCCCAGCCCTATCCCTGAACTTTTTTACTCGAGGCTAGCACTCTACCACTCTGAGCCACAGAGCTGCTTCCTTCAATGTCTTAAAATCCCACACTTCTGATCTAGTCTGAATGATATCGGTCAACACGTCTATGCAGCCGCAAAATATAACTGGATGGGTAGAAAAAGAGGAATGGAGAGAAGATAGCTGATAGGATGAGGGTGAAATTGGCCAGAAAGAATCACTTTGGGAAACGTAGCTCTGGGTCCTGAGGTTAAAGCTTCACTACCACCACACACACACACACACACACACACACACACACACACACCCCTACGCAACTCTTGTGGCACTCTAACCCCCCTCAGGCTGCCTCTGCTCAGTGTTAAACCATGATATCACAGGAATTGGGGGGGGGGCTCCAGAGGTCCCTGGGACAGGGGTTTGATTCTAGCCCAGCCTGAAGCCATTACTTACCCACAGCTAAATCCTCAGGCAGTCGCACTATGGGTGGAACTTGGACTGTTGGGGGCATTTGGGCTGTCACTGCAGGGACACAAAGCAGGGGAAACTTCTGGGCACTGTGTGAAGCTTGACCCCCCCCCCCACTCCTCAGACCCCGCCCCACTTTCAGCCCAGCTTACCACTCTAGTACCCTCTGGAATACTCCCCAGACCTGGGTTTGAACTCAGGGCCTGGATACTGTCGCCGAGCTTCTTTGTGTTCAAGGCTAGCACTCTACCACTTGAGCCACAGCACCACTTCTGGCTTTTTGTATGTGTGTGGGAGTGCTTCATTAGACATCACAGCCTCACAGACTTATCTACCCAGTCTGGCTTTGAACCAAGATCCTCAGATCTCACTGGGCCAGGCTTCAGTTCTGTTCTTGTTAGGGAAGGAGACACCTACCAGATTCCTCCAGGGCAGGAAGCAGGAAGCAGAGCAGCCACAGCTGGATCATCCTGACAGGACCTAAGGGAAAAAGTGTCACAGAAAGGCCCCTGGCCCCTGGCCTCCCTCCTTACCCACAGCTCCCTCTGCCTGGCTCACACCCAAACCTACCTAACACCCACACCCTCTCCTGGATGCTCCAGGGTTTGGGGGGGGGCAAGGCTGGGGGACAGTTAGGACATGTGTCCTTGTCACTTCTACAATGCCAAGGTGACTGCTAAGCAGTGGACACAGAGGCACAGACTTGAACTCAGGTCCTTTACAGTCTGATATCCATACAATTAAGCCTATGGGTCCCTATTCTATGGTTCAAAGCCAGCCAGGGGCAGGGAAGTCCAGGAGACTCTTATCTCCTATGAATCACCAAAAAGGTAGACATGGAACTGTGGCTCATGTGGTAGAGTACCAGCCTTGAATGGAAAAGCTAAAAGACAGTGCCCAGATCCTGAGTTCAAGCCCCAGGAATTGGCACAAAATAAATAAATAAAGATACAGGGGGAGGGAAATGAGCACAAAAACATTAGAAGGGGTATCAATGTTTGGGAAGGAATGCACCTTCTATCTGGTGAATATAATGTAACCCTTCTATTAATCACAATAAAAATAGTATTAAAAAAAAAACCAATAAAATAGGATACAACCAGCGTTTTTAAGTTGCTTGTGGTACTGAAATTTGAACCCAGGACTTTAATACTACCCTAGGCCATCTTCCCCCAAGACTTGAGGCCATCCTCCTTCTCTTTTGATCTGTCTTGAGAGAGCCATTAGTCAAAGGACAGCTAATCTTTAGATTGCTCCCCTGAGAGGAGCATTAATCACCATCACAAAGTCCGTCTGTCTCAATAGATGGAAATTTCTGGCACTTTGTACCCACTAACAGTGGGTCCCCTCCCCCCCCCAGGAGAAGAGACAAGGCCCAGGCAGTGAGTGACAGGTTTAGAATCTCAAACCAGATCATCTGATGCTCTCAGACTAGGCTTAGTGGCTCCCACCGCTGTGAAACTGAGGCAGGAGGATCTCCAGGCCCAGGCCAATCTAAAGAATTGATAGTCGGTCTCAAAATATAAATACAGGGCTGGGAGCGTGGCCCAGCGGTAGAGTGCTAGCCTAGCATGCACAAAGCCCTGGGTTCGAGTCCTGGTACCACATACACAGGAAAAGCCAGAAGTGGTGTGGTGACTCAAGTGGTAGAGTGCTAGCTTTGAGAAAGCCCAAGGACAGTGCCCAGTCCCTGAGTTCAAGCCCCAGGATGGGTCAAAAAAATTTTTAAAAAAGGCTGAGATCTGAGGATTGTGGAGGGATTCCAGTCTGGAAAGGAAAGTCTTTCTCCACCCTTGTCCTGGGCGGAGGAGGGCCTTGAACTGTGGACCTGGGCACTGACCCTGGGTACCTTTTGCTTAAAACTAACACTCTACCACTCGAGCCACAGCGCTACTTGTGGCTTTTTCTGTGATTAATTGGCAATGCGTCTTATAGACTTTCCTGCCCAGGCTGGCTTTGAACCATAATCCTCAGGTCTCAACCTCCTGTATAGCTAAGATTATAGCATGAGCCCAGCAAAATGACACTCTTATCTCCAAATGAATGACCAAAAGGTGGAACTGGAGCTCGAGCTTCAGAACGCTAGTCTTAAGCACAAGAACTCAGGGAAAATAGCTAGGCCCTGAGTTCAAGCCCCAGGACTGGACACACACACACACACACACACACACACACACACACACACACAATTCTCCTCCCTCCAATTCTCTCAGGAAACTGCCTCTCATAGCTAGCAAAATGGCTACGACATCTGTGTAGAAGCACATGTCTTCCTATATCTGGCCCTGAAAAGGAGAAATGTTTCAGCATCCCCTTTTTCCACGGGGAAGCCAGGGTTCCTTCTAAACAACCCGAAGCCAATCAGAAATGGAGCTGGGATGGGTTCTGACCCCTGGCTTCCAGAGCCTTCTGGGCCTCTCCTCACTCCTCCCTCTCCAGGGCCCAGGCCTGGCTTTTCATAAAGCCTTCCCTCCTCTCTCTGTCATGGTGACTTTTTACAATCTCAGCCTACATTTTCTTTAAAAAAAAAATGTGAGGTCTTATTCTTCTTGTGTGTGTGTGTGTGCCAATACTGGGGCTTGAACTCAGGGCTTGAGCCCTGTCCCTGAGCTTTTCCTCCCTCAAAGATAGCCCTCTACCTGAGCCACTTTCTCCACTTCTGACTTGTATTCTGTGGTTGACTGGACATAAGATTCTCACAGACTTTTTTGCCCAGACTGTCTTTGAACTACGATCCTTAGATTTCAGCCTCCTGAGTAGTTAGGATGACAGGAATGAGCCATTAGCTCCCAGATCCAGCCTAATTTTTAAAGAAAATAATCTAAAATAGCTTTTGAAAGTGTTTGAAGCAGGACTTGATAGTATTTACCTATATGTCCCAGCTTTACAGGAGGGAAAATAATCTAAAACCATTTTTTTTTCAACTATTTGAAGTGGGGCTTGAGAGAGTCTACCTATAATCCCAGGGGCTGGGAGTTTGACCTACTGGTAGATTACTTGCCTAGCATGCACGAAGACCTGGGTTCGATTCCTCAATACCACATACATAGAAAAAAGCCAGAAGTGGTGCTGAGGCTCCAGTGGTAGAGCTCTAGCCTTGAGAAAGTCCAAGGACAGTGCTCAGGCCCTGAGCTCAAGCCCAGGACTGGCAAAAAAAACCAAACAAACAACAACAACAACAAAAAAACCTATAATCCCAACCTCTCTAGGAGGCAAAGCAGAGGGATTATGAGTCTGAAAATGGGTTAGGCTTGAATCCCTGAGTTCAAACCTTAGTATTTCCCAAAAAGGACACCCAGGAGAATCAGGCTACATCACGAAATCCCTATGCAAACCCAGGATACCCTGGGCCAGGAAATGCAGCCCCAGTGTAGAAGCAACGCCAGCCATAGTGCAGAACAGTCCAGAACTCAAGACTGCTGTTAGAATTCAGAATCTCTGTATGGAGAGGATCTCAGGGGATCGAGACTCAGGTCACCATATCCCAGAGGATTCCCAATCACTGTCACCACTGCCTGGGGTCCCTGTAGTCTAGCCAGCACCAGTACAGGAACCTGCTTTCACTTCCGCTTTCTCCCACTTTCTTCCCACCCGCTCCCCGGGTAAGGAATGTCTTTCCCATAGCAGTGTTGTGAGATAGGTAAGCTTGGAGATGCAGAATCCAGAGGCCACTGGCCCCTCAATCCAACAAGTGTGGGTTCCGTCAGCTCTCATGAACATCTGCCTAATCCCGGTACCCCAATACTTTGGTGTGAGAATAGAGAACCCCCTAAGCTCCCTGCCAGCTAGCCTGGATGCAAATGATCCAGTATCTGGATTCTAGCATTTAACCTGGTATTATTGTGTGAGCTCAGGCAAGCCTGCTCCCTCTCTGGGCTTCATTTTCTCCATTGAGAAATGGGGTGGGGTGGAGGAGTGAGTTATTGGTCTGTTTTCACAAACAGGATCCCCTTGTTTCTGTTTCTGGTGTCGACCCCCCAAAAAAGAAGTCCTTCCCTTAGAGGGGTGAGGCCTGGTCCCCACTCTTAGACCATCTACCCTGTTGTCCAAGGTAAGAAGCCTGGCCAGGACTGGACCCTCTCCTGCCTGTCTGAGGTGCCTCTGAAATGAGTCCCTGGGGCCTGGAAGGGGTGGGGCACCCCATCCCTGCCTGCCTTGGGGCTCCGCAGTTTTGTGCTGGCCCCAGATCACCCCCAATATGCAGATGAAGAAACTGAGGCCTGGAAGAGGGAAGTTGACACAGTTGAAGCAGAACTCTGCTCCAAACCCAGAAGTCAGAGGTCCAAACCTAGCTGTTTCTCCTTTGGTGGCTTCACCCCATTGGGTCTCCTGTAAGGTTTCCATGACGAAACACCCACATTCAGTGAGGACCCAGAGGTCCCCAAGGCCCCAAGAGGGCAGGAAAAGACCACCAGAACCCTGGAAAGTAAAGCTCTGGTGCAAAAGACGCCCAGTCTACCACATTAGCTAGCCCTACCCACCACCTCCACACCCGGTTACAGGGATCAGAATCACCCCCAAGCTGGCCTTGGCCCTAAGACCTCCTACCTCATCCCCTGGCCAGGAGACACCCTCACCCCCAGCCACTGGCCTAGATGAACTGGAAAGTTCTTACCTGTGCCCCGGAAGGGGCGCAGAGGCAGCATGGGGCACCAGTGGGCACAGATGGGCACTGAGGCTCCAGAAGCCCAGCCTGCAGACTTTAGCACCATCTCCGCTTCCCCTGAGCAATCATTAACTCCACAGAGACCACACCCCCACCAGTGGCCACTCCTCAGAAGGAGCTGACCACAGCTGAGGAGGTGTGGGGGGGGAGCAAAACATGATTCTGGATGCTTCGGGCATGGTGGGTGCCCGGTGAGAAGGCAACGGCCAGATCTCAGCCCAGGGGACCTGAAAACGAGGGAGACCTGCAACAGGCCAAGACAGGACTCACAGCCCTCTGCTCCTCATCACGAGTTTCTAGTAATAAGGAACTGGAAAAGTTGGTGAAGGTAAACCAAGGATCAGGAATGGAGACGCCATAAAAGCATAGCAGACACCTAAAAGCCCAATGCAGACGTAGACAAGTCCAGAGTCTTTCTGTCCACTGGCTGGGAAAAGTCACAATGTCACTGTAAATGAACCCCTGTGTAACTCTGGCCCTGGCCCAGGATCACGGGGGAGCAGACAGTGCTCAGAAAGCCTCAGAGCACATCTACCAGAGGCCATAAGATGCAAATCTTGGGAATTTGCATCATTATTATTATTATTTTGGCCTGGGCGCTGTCTCAGAGTATTTCAGCTCAAGGCTAGCACTCTCCCACTTTGAGCCACAGTGCCACTTCTGGGTTCTGGCGGTTCACTGGAGATAAGAGTCTCATGGACTTTCTTACCTGGGTTGGCTTTGAACCATAATCCCCAGATCTCAGCCTCCTGAGTAGCTAGGATGACACCCACCACCCCAACCCTACTGTATGCTTTGCATCAAGATCTTACTAATGCCTGCCGTGGCTGTTATGTCCACTCCACAGACAAGACCCAGGGGCAAATGCCCACAGGCCCCAAGGGCAGAAGGCTGAGCCCAGAACCCACTTGACCACTGACAGCAGTCTGAAATCTGGCAGAAATGGAGGAGTAGCTATTCTGCGTTTCCTTCCTCGCCCGGGCCCTGGCATGGGGTGTGTGTGTGTGTGGGGGGGTCCTACAGCTAAGCTGGGCACTGGTGGCTCACGCCTGTCATCCTAGCTACTCGGGAGGATGAGATCTGAGGATCACAGTTCAAAGCTAACCCAAACAGGAAAGTCCATGACATTTACTGCCAACAAACCAACAAAAAACTGTTAAGTAGAGTTGTGGCTCAAGGGGTAGAGCGATAGCCTTGAGTGAAAAAGTAAAAGGACAGCTCCCAGGCCTTAAGTGAAAACCCTAGCACACACACATATACTCCATCCCCTTTTCCCTACCCCCTGGCCGGTCCAGCAGTCCACAGCCCTACCCTTGGGGATGGCAGTTTCCCCATAGGCCACACTGTTGGGCCCCTGCTAAAGGCCTCGACTATGAGACCACAGCTTCCCCAATATTCACTGGGTCAGGTCTAGGCATGTGATCAAACTGGGTTAATAAGAACTAATGGGAAGCCAGATGCAGTAGCACATGCAGCAGTAGGAAGGCAGAGGTTGAGGCAGGAGCGAACCATGCAAGGCCAGCTTGGGTCAAAGTGAGACTCTGTCTCAAAAGACAGAGACAAGAGACAGACTGGCTGAGGGAACCAATGGTCTAAAAAAAAAAAAGAAAGAAAGAAAGAGAGAAAGAAAGAAAATAACTTTAATTGAGATGTTGTGTTTGAGAGGAAGGCCCCTCCTTGCTTGGGGGAGCAGGTGCTTAAGCTTTAAGACAATTACTCTGAGATTTCCGACACAGCTCTTTTCCCACCATGAAGGCAAAATCTGCCTAAGAAATAAGCTAAGAATGATGGGTAAAAACGTAGGAAAGAAATGGAAACATATGGATTCCTTATGACTTCATGTGAGCCCTACCTGAAGTCATCCCTCCCTTACTGAAGAAATGACCTCCTCTTCAGGCCTTGTTGATTGTCTCTTTACCACCTCACCCGAATGCAGAAGGGCACAGACTTGAGTTAAAATGCCAGGATTTGAATTGTTTTATTTGTGCTGGTACTGGGGACTGAGCTCAGGGCCTAGGCATTGTCCCTTAGAATTTTGACTCCAGGTTTAGCCTTCTACCACTTGAGCCACAAGTCTACTTCTAGTTTGTGTGTGTGCCACTCCTGGGGCTTGAACTCAAGGCCTGGGCACTATCTCTGAGTTCTTTCTGCTTAAGGCTAGCACTCTATCACGTTGAATCACAGCTCCACTTCCAGTTTTTGAGTGGTTAATTGGAGATAAGAGTCTCACTCACAGGGACTTTTCTGCCCCTTCTGGCTTCCAACCACGATCTCAGATCTCAGCCTCCTGAGTAGCTAGGATTATATGTGTGAGCCACTGGGACCCAGCCTAATGGAAACAGGTTTGACTGAGGCTGATGGGACAGGATCAAAGACAGTACTAGCCTAGAGCAAAAACAAAAACAAAACAGCCAAAGACAGGGTACAGGCCTGGTAGGAATCCTTGCTACCAGGAGGTATCTCATCCCAGCCTCTAGCTCAGCTTCACATCAATAGGGTGAATCAGCCTGGTAGGTCTGCCCAGATTGATCCCTGACCCAAGCCCCTCCTTTCTTGCTCTGAGTCAGTGTGTTAGTTGCTTTCTTGCTCTGAGTCAGTGTGTTAGTTGCCAGGTGTATCCTGCCCCATCTAGACCTTTGGACAGCATCTGGATGAGCCAGATGTGACCAGATGATGCCCTATCTATTTCAAAGACACTGGCCCATTTGCCACAAGAAAACCTGGAAGGGCCAGGAGGATGGCTTCGTGGTAGAGTGCTTGCCCAGCATGCACAAAGTCCTAGGTTCCATCCTCGGTACCACATACACAGAAAAAGCCAAAAGTGCTAGTCGTAGTGGCTCATGCCTGCAATCCTAGCTACTCAGGAAGCTGAGATCTGAGGATCAAGGTTCAAGGGCAGACCAGGCACAAAAGGATCTGAGACTTTTCTCTCCAGTTCACCTCTAGAAAATGGTAGGGTGGGAGCCTTGAGCTGAAGAGCTCAGGGATAGTGCGCAGGCTGAGTTCAAGCCCCAGGATCTAAAAAAAAAAACGCCAGAAGTGGTGCTGTGGCTCAAATGGTAGAGCGTTTACCTTGACAAAGCTCAAGGACAGTGCTCAGGCCCTGAGTTCAAGTCCCAGGACTGGCAAAAAAAAAAAAAAAAAAAGGAAGGAAAACCAGACCCTAATGCTGTTTGCACCTCTTAGCAGCAGGCGAGGAGGTCTTGGGTAAATCACATCTCCCTGAGCCCTTAGCATGTGTCTCTGCAGATTGGGCATAAAGTCAGGCTACTGCTGCATACATGGGTTTCCTGTAAGGATCACTGATGTGCTGCAGGGGAGCGAATAGCAATCTGCACTTGAGGTAACAATGCACACACAGCCCAGATCCTTCAGAGCTAGAACGATGTGCTGCTGCTGCTGCTGGTGGTTTTACTGTTTTCAGGGACGCTAGTCCCTCGATTCTGGAGGGGAAAACGGAAGCCAGGCCACCAATACACATCAGGATCGCGAATCTGTGCAGCCTGCCATGTCTGTCACAGAGTTCCTTCACCCGCCGCCGGTGTTAGTGGGCGTTTCCCGGGTTAAAAGTCGAGCTGGACACTGGGTGGACTCCCACACGTAATCGTAAGGACTCAGGAGGCTGAAGACCTGGGGATCCCCGGTCCAATCCAGTCCTGTTGAACCACCAGACGGCGGGAACAGCAGCTGTGGCTCCCTCTACCCCCGTCTCCCTCTCTGTCTATTCCCTGTGCTCAGCAATGGATCGGGAGCAATCCAGGGCAAATCGGCCACCGGCAGACTCGCCCCGGCCCCACTCAGTACTCGGGGGGACAACGTGGAACCGTGGTTGTTCCGGAGGAAGTCGAGGTGCAGTCCGGGGGGACCGGGGGAATCTCGATCGCAGCACAGCCCCGCCCCCTGGAGGCGTGGCTTGCGGGGAACCACGCTGACCCATCGTGACCCGGTCGCGCGAGGCCTGCTGGGAGTTGTAGTCCTCTGTGGCCTGCTCCCCCTTCCCCCTTCCCCCTCCGCCTTACGCGGAGGCTTAGGGCACGGGGTCCAGGATGGGCAAACGCGGGGTATACGGAGAGGGGCGCGATCCTTCCCGACGTCCCCGCCAGCTGCCACGTCTTCGGGGCGCTGGACTCGCCCCATTTCCTCCTGCAGAAGTGATCATCGCTCCCCTAGCGCAGACGAGGGCAGTGAGGTCCCCAAACCCCCGGCTGGGGAAGAGACACAAACTCTTCAGGGAACGGAGACTTCTTGAACAGCCGCGGAGTTGATTCTCTTCCCACCTTCGCGGACGAGGAACCGGAGTCCATGCTCACCCAAGGACACCGAGCCGTAAGTGAGTGGCGAGGCCGGGATGCTCGGCCCTAGCGCGCACCGACTGGGCGTGGCCAGCAGCGCCGAGCTTTCCGTCTCTCCCCCCCCCCCGCTTTAGCGCCCTTGGTACAGTCCAGGCAGACCTATTCTCGCGAGAGCTAGGAGGAGGCGGGGCCCGAGGCCGCGCAGCGGACGTGCCTCGGCCTGGCCACGCCCCCCCCGTCCCGCCTGGGCCCAGTGGCGAGGTCCGTGGACGATTCCATTGTCCGACTCGCGGCGGGGGGGATCGCGGTAGGCGGCTCCTGGGCCGCAGCTGGCTGCAGCGAGAGCGACGCGCCGCCGCCGCCGCCCCAGGTAACGCCGGGCCGTGACCAAACTCACAGCGCCTCCAGTGCGGAGAGGACATAGCGGCTGGGGGCGGCCTCGGGGCAGGCAGAGTAGCGTGGTGCACCGGCCAGGCTCGCCGTCCCGGAACCAGAGCCGCGCCGCTTTCCCTCGGGGAGGTCCCCTAGGTCTTAAGAGTGTCCCTCTCGCGGCGGAATGTCCGCAGAACTACATTTCCCAGGGAGGCTTGCGCCTCGCGCATGCTCAATCGTAACCTCTCTCGGGTCGACTTCCGGGAGCGGGAGAATCGCCGGGGCCCGAAGGCTTCTTGGTGGTTTATCGCATGGTGGTGGGTCGGGAAAACACCCAAGTGCAACCCCAGGCGCCGGCCTTGCTTCGTTCGTGGTTGTCGGAACCTGGAGAGGTCGAGAGGGAGCTTGGATCCTGGCCAGAGTCACCAGGTTTCCATTGCCCACGTGGGTGATGGAGGCCGGGGAGGCGAGGGGCAGAGGGGGGACCCTTAGACTTGGGGATGGGGTGGGGGGTTGATGTCATCCTGCAGCGCCCTTGTACCCCCCACAGCCCGTGCATTCCCATCTCAGGACGGTGGCAGACTTACTTTATTCCGTCTTGAACCCAGGGCCTGGGCCCTGACTGTGAACTTTTTTTCACTCAAGGCTGGCGCACTCCCAACTTGAGCCATGGCTCCCTTCCGACTTCTTGGTTGTTGATGGGAGCTGAGAGCCTCACGGATGGATGTGCCTGCTCAGGCTGGCCTCCAACCGGGCTCCTCAGAGCTCAGCTGGTGAGTGCTGGGGGGGGAGGAGGGATCCTTCCCCTCCCCTTCCCCATAAACACACAGAACTCACATACCCAAGTTCAGACCCAGAAAGAGGGCCCTGAGAGACAGTGAGGTGACATCAGTGGCCTCACTGACATGAAGACCTCCCCCTTGTTTTACTCCTGGACCACAGGGCTCAGACATCAGGGGTCAGGCCTCTTGAACCCTTAGCATTGTCCTGTCTGTTGCACCACCTGCAGCGAGTGGATGGATGGTGCTGGCCTGTGCAGGCGCTCCTCAAACTTCCTCTGTCATCCATGTCCTGTTATTGTCTGCATGGACAGATGACAGACTTTAGTGGAGACTGAAGACAGAACTTCCTCAGGGTCCCAAAGCCAGAGCGTTGGTGCTATGATCCAAGACCTAGAACCTTTTTGGTGTGTGTGTGTGTACGTGTCCTTCCTAGGGCTTGAACTCAGGGACTGGGCACTGTCCCTGAGCTTTTATCCTCTCCAGGCTTATCACTCTACAACATGAACTACAGCTGTACTTCTGGTTTTCTGGTGCTTAATAGATGCTTGAGAGTCTCACATGTTTCTGTCATGGCTGGCTTTGAACTGTGATCCTCAGCTCTCAGCCTCCTGAGTAGTTAGGATGACAGGCGTGAGCCACTGACACCCCGCTGATTCAGAACAATTTTACAGACATGTCAGTTTCTGCAGTTAGTACCTCCTCTCCTCACATTGTGCAGATTAGAGAGAAAAAGGTGTGGCCCAAACATAGTAACTGTGCAAACACTGTAGTCCAAATCAAATCCTCAAGGGCTACTTTTTAAACAAGTAGAGAATGTTGCTTGCTGTTCCACCGCTGATTTGTCTGGTGGAACTGAATTGTTTGATAAGAATTGACTGTCATCACTACTATTGGATGGGGTAAAAACAGATTTTTTTTTCTTTAGTTTTGCTCTGTCTTGCTTCCAGTAGAAAGACATAGATGTTGTCTTGAACCAGTTTTCCACTTGTCAATTTTTTTTTTTTTGCCAGTCCTGGGGCTTGAACTCAGGGCCTGAGCACTGTCCCTGAGCTTTTCTACTCAAGGCTAGTCTCTACCACTTTGAGCCACAGAGCCACGTCTGGTTTTCTGATGGTTAGTTGGAGACAAAAGCCTCACTTTCCTGCCCAGGCTAGCTTTGAACTGTGATTCTCAGATCTCAGCCTCCTAAGTAGCTAGGATTACAGGTATGAGCCACCCACACCTGGGTAGTCGAGTCTTTTTAAATTTATTTTTATATTATTTTTGTTTGTTGGTCTTGGGGCTTGAACTCAGGGCTGTAGTCTCTCACTTGGCATTTTCACTCAAGACTGACTCTTTGCCCACTTGAACCACAGCTTCAATTCCTGCTTTTTGTTGGTTAATTGGGAGTCCAGAGCTTGGAGGACTTTTTTCTTGCATGGGCTGGCTTTGAACCAGGATCCTGACAGGCATGAGCCACCAGCAGTTCTTTTTAAGGAAGGCAGTTTGGGGTTCAGATGTATTCTATCCTGCCAGAGCACAGAATCCTGGAAAGGGGCCTGGCAGTCCTTTTCCTGGTATGACTCCATGTCCCTGTGCTGTGCTATCTTGAGATGTGGAGACCACAGCTGGCTCTGCACAGCCAGGCTTTGTGTCCTGCTGTTGCACCCTGGGAGGGTTACTGCCCTCTCTGGAGGAGGGTTTGAGGGGGAGTATTTTCTGACTTGCCGGGATGGGAGGCAGCCAGTCTTGCAGGCTCTGGGGTAGGCAGAAAACCTGGCTGTGCAGGGCCCCCAGCAGGAAATGAGGGCCACACCCTCCTCTTCCTGCTTCAGCCTGCCCGGGCCCCTCCCACCTGCAGCGGCAGCCTGGGGGAGGAAGCTGGTATGTAGCAATAGTGCTTTGTACTTAGTCACACCTGGGGTCCCTCTGTGTGGACCCTCCACCCTCTCTGGTCTCCTGATTTGGGAACATCTAGGCCTAAGATTTGATTTGATTGTATTTGTGGGGGAGAGTTTGAACTCAAGACCTGGGTATCATCCCTGAACTTTTTCACTCAAGGCTAGCACTCTGCCACTGCACCACTTCCAGTTTTCTGGTGGTTCCTTGGAGGTAAGAGTCTCATAGACTTTTCCTTCCTGGACTGGCTTCAAACTGGGATCCTCAGATCTCAGCCTCCTGCATAGCTAGGAGGACAGGCTCAAGCCACCAGCTCTGGGTGTGGCCTCGATAGACAAGAGATCTACTGTTGTTTGCATTGTATGACCCAACCTAGAAGTTGGGCACCTGTGGCACACACACACACACACACACACACACACACAAATCCTAGATTTGCCCCTTTATAAGAAGTGTCACATAGGGGTTTTTGCCCCAGTCTCTCCCTCAAGTGCAAGTCATGGTGAGATAATCAGATCTTGCAGAAGATCTGGGGGCCTTGCCTTCCCACCACAGGCTTGTAACAGGCAGCATCAGAAGCCTTGTGGTTTGGGAGCTCAAGAGGTCACCTTCTGGGTTCTGTGGTCAGGGCAGGGACTTCCGGTGTTGGAACCACTTTACCGTGGTGCAAGAGAACAGTAGCCGGGGACAGGGTTTTGATAGGAGCAGGACTAGGCCCAGCCTAAGGAAGTGAAAGGATGGTGAGAGAAAGAGAAAAGATTCAGGAGATCTTGACCACAGCCTTTTCTTTGGACATCCTTTGTCAGTGAGCAGGACAAGGACTGGGTTGATGGGTCCTGGCTGTGGAGACCTCAGGAGGCACCCCCTGGAGAGGCTCTACTTTCAGGGGCAATGCGGTATTAATGGAAGCAGGCTATGTTCTGTGCACCCCTGGCTCACACCTCTAATCCTAGATACTCAGGAGGCTGAGAACGATCCCAGTTCAAGGCTAGGTGGGACTGGAAAGATCACGAGGCTGCCATGAGCTTGAGCCACAGCTCAAGCTCTAGGACACCCATCTTGAGTAGTAAAGGCTAAGGAGCAGAGCCAAAGCCCTAGTACTATAGGGAAGTATGAAATAATCATTTTTAAAAAGCAGTAAGGCCGAGCCTTCTCTGCCAGCTGGGGGATAATCACAGGGCACTGGGCAGGTGCAATGGCATCCGGCGGAGTTCGGAGGCTATCTAGGCGGCAGGCAAAGATGGGGAAGGCCAGCGCTGGCTGGGAACGTGGCATCCATAGCTCCCGGAAACAGTTTGAGAAGGCTGAATGGAGGGAGGAGGAATCAGGCCAGGATGGAAGGAGTGGAGGAAGTACAGAGGCTTCCACCAGCTTGGTTTCCCGGGCTGGGATCTCCCAGCGCCGCCCCGGATCTCGGGCAAGCGCCGCGAGCCTCCATCAGCTTCCAACTGCATCGGCGCCCCGCCCCTTTCCGCTGGCCACGCCGGGGGCGGGGCGGCGTGTGTGACGTCAGCGGGCGCCGCCGGGCCAATCCCCGGGCTCGGTAGACTTCAGCTCGTTTGCATACGCCGTCGCTCATTGGCCCGTTGGATAATCCGGGCCCGTTTCCCCCCTCCCCCCCTCCCGCGTTTTTAAAGGCGCCGCGTCGTATAAACAAGACGCGGACGGGGGTGGCGAGGCCATGATGTCACCGCGGCCCTGCACCTCTTGGAGGTGACGTCATCTCCGGGAAGGTGGCAGGCTCGGGGCTGGTGGGAACCCTCCGAGCCACCCGGGGCCGCATCGAGGAGCTCCCCTGGCTCCGTCGGAGGTCCAGCCCGCGGCACGAAAGCGTCCCCGGAGGCGCCCCGGCCCCGAGGAGGTGGCCATGACACGGTAAGTGCGGGCTTGACGGCGCTCCTGGCGGGGCTCCTCTCCCCCCCGGGGAAGCCGAGCCCCGGAGGCGGAGGCGCGGTCGTCGTCGGCGAGTTCTCCCGGCGAGCCGGAGTCGCCGCCGACGCCGCGCGCCGCGGGGGTCTTCATCGCGTCCCCGGGCCCCGAGGCCCCGCCCCTCGCCTTGGACTGCGGCGACTTTAAGATGGGGGGGGAAACGAGTCGGAGGTTTTTTTTTTTTCCTTCTTCTCCCTCTTCCTCTCCCCCCTCCCCCCCCCCCCCCCCGGCCGCCAACTTTTAAGATGGCGGCCCCGCGGTCACGTGCCGGGGGGCGGGCGGTGGTTGGCTGGCGGGGCCGCGGCGGGGCGGGGCCTCCGGCGCGGTGGGCGGGGCCGCGGCCCGCGGGCTCGCAGCGGGCTTGCTGTTTGCGGGCGCCTCCGGGCGCGCCCCCGCGAGCTCCCCGCCCCTCCGCCCCGCTCCCGCCCCGCGGCGCGCGACCTCGCCGCCGCCGCCGCCGCCGCCTCGAATGTTGTGAATCAAACGTGGGGTTTGTTCCATTCCGCCGCCGCCGTGGACAGTTCTTAAAGGGCCCGCCGCCGGCCTCCGCGCACCCGGGCCGCGAACGGCGCCGCCTCCCGCTCCCCTTAGGCCTGGGCCGAGCCGGGGGGGCCCCCCCACCCCGCGCGTGGAGCCCCGCGAGGCCGGCGGACCGGCGTCCGGCGGACAACAAAGAGAGAGAGGGGGGGGGGGCCCGGAAGGAGCCGGCGGGGCCCGGGCGTGGGGAGGGCGCACATCGTGTTCCGCAGGGCGGGGACTCGGACACCAGGGGGGTCCGGGCCGCCCCCCCCCCTCCCCGCTCTCCTCCCTCCCCTGCCCAGATCGCGAACAAAGAAAGCCGTCGAGAGGCCGGCCGGCCGCAGGTGAGTGCAGGCCGGGGCGTCTAACTCCCGATTCCCCGGGGCCCTGAAACTCGGGGTGGGGGGGGGCGCAGGGGGGGGGGCGAGGCCGTGACCGGCCGGCTCTGCAGGGGTTAACCGAGGGCGGTCCAGATCCCCGGGATCGGGGGGATCCCCCCCCCCCGCCCCCCGCTCCGGAGCCCGGCGAGCGAGCGAGCGCTGCGGTTGGAGAGGAAGGAGCCGCCCCCTCCCCCGGCGGCGGCCGCCGCTTCCTTTGTTGTTGCTTTTGTCTCACGCCGAGCACATGGTCCGGGCTCCGCGGTTCTTAAAGTCACAGCGCTCCGGGCCCCCCCCCCCCCCGCCGCGGAGGACGCAGGGCCCGGGGAGAGGGGGCTCCGGGGGCCCCCCACGCCCTGCCAGCTTTTCACAGGGTTTCCTTGACCAAGGTCATCCCGTGTCCCGGCTTCTTGGAGCGCTCGGTGGTCCCGCCGGCCTCTGTGGACGGGGGGTGGCGCAGGGGAGAAGGGAAGTTGGGCCCTCTTGGCCCGAGCCCGCCCTCGGTTCCTAGCCCTGGGGTCTGCTCATAGGCCAAGGGGAAGGAGGACTCTGAACCGTCCGGCAGACCCCAGGCCTAAATGACCCCGGCCAGAGCGGGTGCCTGAGGCCTGGTGACCCCGAGATGCTTTTTGCCTCCATGCAAGATGGGGGTCTCTGAGGAGCCACTGGCACAGACCTCATTGGCGCTGTGCAGGCATGGACGGGCCGAGCAGTTAGGAGGCAGCCTCATGACCATCCTTGCTGTGTTTGACCTTGAACAAGTTGCTAGCTCCAACCTTGCTGGTCCACAGCAGAACTCTTTCACCTCGCTCAGTGGGAAGAGAGGGCTTCTGCCTCCGGCCCTGCTGCCAGTGGGTGAGTTGAGAGGTTGGAGGAATCTGGGCCTAGGTGGCCAGCCAGGACCAATTCCCTTCCTTCGTGGTTTTGCTTCCTAGGGCCTCAGTTTTGTCATCTGGAAAGTGGGTGTGTTCTGTCTCTTCCTCTTGGGAAGACTCAGGGAGCCACTGTGTCCTGCAGCCTTGAAGGGGTGTTCTGTTTCTGTTCAGGGATGTCTTCTAGTGATTGTTCACACACACACACACAAGCACACGCACACCACAGGTCAATTCTGCAATGTCTTTTTGAGGAAATGGATTTTGCATGTGTATGTGCCAAAACGGGGACTTGAACTCAGGGTCTTGCACTCTTGCTTAGCTTTTTCTCCTCTGGGCTGGCATTCTATTCGAGCCACACCTTCCAGTGAGGCTCACTATCCAGAGATAAGAGTCTCAGATGTATCCAGCCAGGCTGGCTTTGAACCATGATTACCTGATGTCAGCCATCCTCAAATCTCTGTTTACAGAGATTTGTTGTTCCCATTTTAGAGACAAGGAAACTGACTGAGGCTGGAAGAGAGCTCGTGCCTAAGTCTTTAAGGCGGAAGTTAAGGTTGCTAAGGGTAGAACTGTACCTGGTGCCAGAGGTGCCTGCCATGCCTCCAGCCGGAAGCCCTTCTGCCTGCTGTTTCTGTTCCTCAGCTCCTGACCTCATCCCCTCCCCTTTGCAGATTCCCACAGGCTTGTAGATGGACACCCATGCATTCCAGCACTGCCCAGTCTCCAGAGACAACCAGACACATGAGGAACAGTGCATGATGTCTTACCTTAGGTTAGACACTCAGCCTCAGTGTTTTTTCCTGCAAGGGCTGCTGTCAGAACTTGCCAAGCTGGTCCACAGAACTTAGCATAATTTTCCCAGGATCCCAGCCAAGGACTGGGGTTTCTAAACTGGGCTGGGCCCTAGAAACTGCTGGGGAATGTGATAAAAATCCAGGTGTCAGGGAAGACTGAGCTCTAGGGATCTGGGTTCAAAGCTAGGCTGGGCAGAAAAGTATGGAACTCTTTATCTCCAGTGAACCACCAAGAAGCTGAAAGTGGAGCTGTGACCCAAGTGGTAGAGCACTGGTCTTGAGGGGGGGAAAAAAAAGCTAATTTAGTACCTAGGCCTTGAGTTCAAGTCCCAGTACTACCTAGCATTCACACACACACACACACATGTAGATATATGTGTTGTTTCCTAGTCCTTCAAAGATTCTGACCCAGAAGGTCTAGGGTGGGCCAGATCATGTATTTTCAGTTATTTGGGGTTTTCTTGGAGCCTCCCTTGTTCTCTGTGTAGCTGAATCAGCAGCAGCTTATGCTGGGGGTTACCAACCCAGTAGTACATGGTGGGCCTGTAGAGGACTGATTGGGGGACCTGGAGAGGAAGCTCTTTTTGTACTGCATACGGGAGACAAAGCCTAGTGTGGCCTCCTTTTTTTTTTTCTTCCCATCAGAGGCCGATTGTTTTGTAAAATCTCAAGGTCGTTTGTTTTGTTTTGTGCTGGTCCTGAGGCTTGAACACCTGGACATAGTCCCTTAGCTCCCCCCTTCCCCCCCCAAAGTGTAGCGCTCACTTTACTTGAGCCACAGCTCCACTTTGAGCTTCTTTGCTGATAAATTGGAGATAAGAATCTCAGAGACTCGCACCCTGGCTGGCATCTTAACAGCGATCCTCAGATCTCAACCTCCTCCTAAGTAACTAGGTTGACCACACACCCAGCCATCTCCCAAGTTTGAACCACTGGCATTTAGTATCGCCACTGCTACATGGTAGCCTTGGGGCTGTGTGACCTACCCCTTTTGCTGAGTGCCTGAGTTCCGAGTGTCCATTCTGCCTGGGACACCTTCTGGAGATGTGGCTTTGACCAAATGTTGGCTTATAAAGTGGAGAAGGGCCCCTTGCACAGAGATGGGGGGAACAGGCTTGTGCTGTTGCCAGCGTTCTAAGCTGAAAGCTGATGGGCTGTCTTGGCTATGTGACCAAGGTTTGTGGGGGGGGGGGGGATCTGGCTCCAGAGTTAATGGGGTGAAAGGAAGCCTGGATTGACCCAGGGCCCCTAGTCTGGCCCACCGTGGGGAGACCTAGCACTGACCTATTATTTCTCAACTTTCCCCTCTTAGATCCTTCCTCTTTACTCTTCCTATTTAGGGAGCCCCATTTAGGGGCTCTCAGATCAAGGGCCTGGCTGCAGGAACAGTCAGGATTCCTCTCTAGCCTGAGCCTCAAGTCAATAGCCCATCAGTCTCACACACCCCTGTAATCCTTGCTACTCAGGAGGCTGAAATCTGAGGATTTAGAAGCCAGCCTGGGCAAGAAAGTAGTATGTGCAACTCATCTCCAGTGAACCATCAAAAAGCCAGAAGTAAAAGCTAAGGCTCAAATGATACAGTGCTGGCTTGAGCACAAAAGGTCAGGGACAGTTCTCAGGCTCTGACTACAAGCCCCAGGTCAAGCACCCGAAAAGAATGTGTGTGTGTGTGTGGGGGGGGTCAAATAATGACACTGTCCTTAATGTGTTGAAGACATACCTGTGTGTACCAGGGGAACAGGTTAAGAACAGGATATGGCCTGTTCTTCCCAGGGTCAGGAAGCAATCAAAAAAAACCTTTATCCCGATATGATGGGATAAAAAATAAAAAAGAACAGCATCCCAGAACTAAGCAATCCCTCCAGAGCCAGTCAGATGGAAGGGAGGAGCCGCTCTAGAGAGCCCTCTAGTGGTCCGGAGGCTGCATTGCAGTCCCTTAGCCAACCCTCCTTGCTGAGCTTGTACAACTCTGAAGGGGCTTTTTGGCGGGGCAGGGGTGGGGGTGCCAATTCTGGAGCCTGGACTTGAGGCCTGGGCACTGTCCTTTAGCTTTTTTGCTCAAGGCTAGCACTCTACCACTTGAACTGCAGTCCACTTGTTTTAACCCCTGAATAGCTAGGATAGCAGGTGTGAGCTCCTCCCCTCCCCTCCCCTGGTGACTCTGAAAGCCCTGGGTTCCTTGATGCTCTGTGAGCACTGGCCGCTGAGCTCTGGACCACCGTGGAATTGGATCCATCTCCTAATTGGGCAAGTATCTGCATTTCTCCAAGGCTCAGTTTCTTGCTCTGGTTCTTACCTCCCAGGGTTGTGACCCCCGGCCTGGCCCTCCCAGCACTCTGCTCTCCTGATGCGACCATGGGCTCTGGCAGTAAGTAGGTGGCCACCGACTGCTCCTGCAGCCCAGCGACGATTCTCTGCAGGGCCGAGCAGTGCTCCAGGCCAGTTCTGGGGAAGGTAGGATGGAGGACCCCCCCCCCCCCCTGCATGGATTGGATGGGGTGGCCAGCTTGGGCGTGGTGGGGGGAGAATGGGCTGGGGACTCTGGCTCCTCTTCCTGCTCTGTGAATGTGTAGTGGCCCCTCATTCCTACTGGGGCCTCCTCTCTGTGGTGCAGCCTTGGCCGCCAGGGCCCCCTGGCCAGCCCACCTGCCCAAGATGAGAGCTTACCCTCCCAGCAGCCACCGCCCAGACCTCCGCACCTCCCTGTAGAGGAGCGCCGGGCCTCGGCTCCTGCCGGCGGGAGCCCCCGAATGCTGCACCAGGCCTCCCAACAGAGCCCATTCATGGTCGATCTCCACGAGCAGGTAGGCACAGCCCCTCCCCATCCAGCGCCCTGGCACCCCCCCACCTTTACAAGCCACCCCGAGAAACAGGCAGCAGACCTCACTCCACATGTCCAAGGGAAGCACTGTTAGGGATTGGTAGGTAAACTGAGGCCCGGAGATCCTGGAAGGCCTTCCCTGGGGCCCTAGCGTGAAAGCATGACTGGCAGGGCTGGATGCCCCTTCCGGATTTGGGGAAACGGGGCAGTGGGCGGCCAGCGGCAGAAATGATGGGAGCTAAGTTTGGGGCTCCCGGGGGTCCCCAGGATGGCCACATTTCCTCCCCTACAGTGCCCTGGTGATCTCTCTCCTCACAGGTGCACCAGGGACCTGTCCCTCTGTCCTACACTGTCACCACAGTGACCACCCAAGGCTTCCCCTTGCCTGCAGGCCAGCACATCCCTGGCTGCAGCACCCAGCAGCTCCCAGCATGCTCCGTGATGTTCAGCGGACAGCACTACCCACTCTGCTGCCTCCCACCCCCGGTGAGTGACAGAGACATGGCCAGGGTCCAGGGGCTCACACCCATCATCCCAGCCACTCAAGAGGCTCAGATCTGGGGAACGTTAGCCAAAAGCCGGAAGTGGTGGTGTGGCTCAAGAGGTCAAATGCCAACCTTGAATGAGAAAGCCGAGAGAGAGTGTGAGCCCGAGTTCAAGCTCAATACCAGTACCAAAAGAGAGAGGGAGACAGGGAAAGGGAGTTCAAGCCCCAGGACCGGCAAAAAAAAAAAAAAGGGGACAATAGGCCCAGCCCAGAAAATAATTCTGCAGCTCTCTCTCCCCCTCCCTCTCTCTTCTCTCAGCAGCTAATCCAGGCATGCACTATGCAACAGCTTCCTGTGTCCTACCAGGCCTACCCCCACCTCATCTCCAGTGACCACTACATTCTGCACCCGCCACCGCCCGCCCCACCACCCCAGCCCACCCACATGGCGCCTCTGGGGCAGTTTGTATCACTGCAGACCCAGCACCCACGGATGGTGAGTCTGGGGAATGGGGGATCTGATGCCGGATGAGGAGGAGAGTTGGGGGCCTTCCCTTGTCACAGATCCGGGACCATCCCACCTCTGCCTCCTGTAGCCTCTGCAGCGGCTGGACAATGACGTGGACCTGCGTGGGGACCAACACCCCCTGGGCAGCTTTACTTACCCCACCTCCGCCCCCGGTCCAGCCTTGTCCCCTTCAGTGCCCCTGAACTACCTGCCCCATGATCCACTGCACCAGGAGCTGTCCTTTGGGATGGTGAGTCCAGAGTGAGCCAGCCAATCACGAACCGATTGGGAGTCTGAGCTCCACCAATCAGAGCCGAGGGGGGCGGGGCCTGCCGGGTTAGGGATCAAAAGAGAGCAGAGTCTTGGCCTGTGGAAAAGTCAGTTCTGCCTTGCTGGGACAGTTCTTTCTGTGTCTTCACGGTGCCTGGAGGAAGGCCTGCACCCTGACCTCTGGCCCCTCTTACAGCCCTATTCTCACATGATGCCACGGAGACTGAGCACCCAGAGATACCGCCTGCAACAGCCGCTGCCCCCACCACCACCGCCACCGCCGCCCCCTCCTCCACCTTACTACCCCAGCTTCCTTCCCTACTTCCTGTAAGTACAGCATGGCGGCCCTGAAAAGCCCTGGTTGCCCCCTGGAGCATATATAGTCCTGGGCTGGTAGCAGGGATGGTCGCACCCCGGTAATCCTTTGTGTTCCCCCCTCCTGCCATGTCCTGGGACAGCAGAGGGGTGGGGGGGGATACTCTGTGTCCTCCCATCCCTAGTGACCTTGTCTGTCCTGTCCTCCAGCTCGATGCTGCCCATGTCACCCACAGCTATTGGACCTACTATCAGTCTGGATCTGGACGTGGATGATATGGAGATGGAGAATTATGAGGTCCAGGCTCTGGGGAGGTGGGGTCTGGGTAGGGTGTTGAAGCCCAGAATCTCTGGGCACACTGACCCCTCGCGTCCCGTCCCATCCAGGCCCTTCTGAACCTGGCCGAGCGACTGGGAGACGCCAAGCCCCGGGGCCTCACCAAAGCCGACATAGAACAACTCCCCTCTTACCGCTTCAACCCCGACAGTCACCAGTCGGAGCAGACGCTGTGAGTCCTGCTCCCCGCTTGGCTGGCCTGCAGAGGCCCCTGGGGGGGTGGGGGGTGGGGAGGCTTCCTTTGTGGTGAGCCCTCGGGACAAGCATGATGCTTGTACCCCTCCAGATGCGTGGTCTGCTTCAGCGATTTCGAGGTGCGGCAGCTGCTCCGAGTCCTCCCCTGCAACCATGAATTTCACGCCAAGTGTGTGGACAAATGGTTAAAGGTAAAATGGCGGAATAGAAACTGGCAGCAAGCCCGGGCCCTGGTGACTCAAGCCTGTAATCCCAGATAACTCAGGAGGCTGAGACCTTAGGATGGAGGTTCAGAGGCAGCCCTGAGTAGGAAAGTCTGGGAGACTCTCAATCTCACAATCCACCAGTAAAAAGCCAGAGGCCTGCTGGTAATCCTCACCGATCAGGAGGCCCAGATCTGAGGATCCCAGTTTGAGGCCAGCCTGGGCAAGAAAGTCCATGAGCCTCTTCGTCTCCAATGAACCAGCAGAAAGCCATGAAAAAGCTTCAGGGTCAGTCCCTAGGTCCTGAGTTCAAGCCCCGGGACTGATCAACACACACACACACACCCCAAATCAAAACTGGTGGGATGGAGGCTCTGAGAGCAAAGCCTGACTCCCCTCCCCACCCCAGGCCAACCGGACGTGTCCCATCTGCCGCGCCGATGCCTCTGAGATGCCCAGGGAAGCTGAGTGAGACTCCACAGCTGTCCACGAGAACCCTGCCCGAAGCTCTGGAAACTCGGGGAGACCCAGGGAGGACAGGGAGGGAGGGGCCCAGGCCTGCCTCCACCAGAGCTGGTGCCAGGGTCAGCCCTGCGAGTGACCCCTGCAATAAGCCCCTGCATTTGCCAAGCTCCAAAGACTCCTTCCCCCCCCCCCCACTCTGCCTGCCTGTCTGCCCGCCATGGAGCTGCCTGGGTGCCCCCACCCCCACCCCGGTCTCCTTCCTGACGACCCTGGGGTCCTCCTCCCTGCTGCCACTGGGAAAACTGCAGATCTCCCCCTTAGTGTGGCCAGTGGGGATCCTTACCCTCCCCCACCCCCCGGCATGGGCAAAAGGGGTTCACCTGAGCTCTGCACTCAAATGCCGTGCCCACCACTCAGGTGGCATTGGCCAGCTGTATGGGACAGATGGTGGCCAGAGGCCATTTCCTGAATCCCAGGGCTGCGTCCCTCCTGCCTGACTCAGGCAAGCTTGGCTGTGGTGGTCTGGTTCCTAGACGACCTGTACCCCAGGCCCAGTCCATTGCAGCCACGCCCCCCCAGCAGTCTCCCACGCCAAGGTCTGTGTTGCTGGTGGAGTCCTTCCAAGGTGACAGATGGGGTCACACCTGGCCTGATGTGTCCCCCCCCATTGCGGTTTTTGCATGAATGTGAGAAGTAGTCGTTTCTACTATTTTCTCTTATTCATTTGGCCCAAAACTTGGCTTGTAGAGTTTGGAGGTGCGGATAGTCACAATTCTTTTCTTTCGTTCATTTTGATTTCTTTTTTTTTTTTTCTCCTTCTAGTGGGATACAGGGACCAACCAGAAACCAGAGTGCCCTAGAGAAAAGGGGGAGGACAGAAACCAGTGTGTGTGTGGGGGGGGGGGGTGCTGCCTGGCCTGCATGCATGTGTGCAGGTGGGGGCTGCGCTGGCTCGAGCTGGCTACTGGGGTGGGGGTGGGGGAGGGGTTTGTGGGGGTGGGGGAGGGGCCGTGCTCAGCTGATAACTGCCACGCACTGTAACTGCACACGTCCCTAGAGCCTATCGGGACCCTACGCTTTTCAGGGCATTTCTCCCCTCTCCAGCCAGGCCCATCTTCCACCTGCCTGGGTGAGTGTCCCCCCCCCTACTTTTTCCCCCACTC
Source organism: Megascapheus bottae (assembly GCF_031878675.1). Classification (NCBI taxonomy): domain Eukaryota; kingdom Metazoa; phylum Chordata; class Mammalia; order Rodentia; family Geomyidae; genus Megascapheus; species Megascapheus bottae. The sequence goes on from NC_143546.1 coordinate 4,626,796, forward strand.
CCTCCCCCCTCCTCCCCAACCCAAGGAGAGAGACAGGGACCAGGGAAAGCCTGGACTTCCATCCACTTCTAGGGGATCCCATTCCAGCCCGCTCTCTGCTGTCCTCTGGAGGAGGCCCCTCTAGGGTCTGGCTGAGTTTCCCCTCCCCCCCACTTTTCCCTCCCCTCCCCTGGGGTTGCTGCCCTGCATGAACGAACCGCGTGTGGGGCTGGCACATCCTAGCAGGCAGCCCTCGGCTCCTGCTGCCTCAGGGATGCTCCAAGCACCCTCGTTCTGCCCGCAGCACCCCTGCCCTCCTACCCCCGCCCCCCCCCCCCAGCACCCCTGCCTGCCACAGGGCCCAGCAGCCTGGGCCCACCCCACGGAGAACCCAAAGTCTTACTGTATATAACTCGAGGTGACGTTTCTATATTTATAGCAGTGTTGAAAACCCACGTGTTTTACACAGAGAACCATCCGCTCTGACCCCCCCTCCACCCTTTCCCCCTGTCCACCCCAACAAACAACAACAAAAAGAAAAGGTTTTTCAAATCCTTAATGCTTCCGGGGCAGGGGGTTTGGGGGGGGGGGGTTGGGGAGTTGGGAGACAGATGGAAATGGCTCATGGATTCTATCCGCTGCAGACATGGGATTTCAGCTAGCAGCTACTGGGGAGGGGTGGGGAAAATAGCATTTAACAACAACAAATCATTAAAAAAAAAGAAAAAAAGAACAAAAAAATGATTTATGAAGCAATTCTTTAGGATGTTTGTGATTTGCGACCTTGCTATATAGATGCCATGTGACCAATGATTTCCTGTGGTGGGGGCTCGTCTTTGTTTACGATTTACCAGCCTCTGGCTGAGGCATGACAGCTGGCGCCCTTTCCAGCACTGGCTGGGCTCAGCACCCGTGTTCCATGTTAGAAAGGTTTTCTATATATATAATTACATATACATGGACTATATGTAATTGGGGGGGCCCTGTTCCTTGCACATTTTACAGTTACCTCATTTTTCCCCATGTATGTATTTGAGAAAAAAATGCTAATATATAGAGAAAAAAAATGGTTCTTAAAGCTTAAATGTGTGGTTTTTTCTCCATTCCAGTGGATTCACATTGGTTTGTAGCATTTAACTAACTAGTATGTTGTATTATATATGTGTATACTGATTGAAATTTTTAACAGATTTGTACTTTTTTTAAAATGAAAGTTGCTAGTTCTGCTTGACCAAGTAGTGCAATCATTATTTTTTTTAATATTGTTGCTGATTTCAGAGGGAATATTCACTAATAAATGTATGATGTATACCAAGCGTTGTCCAAGATGCTTTTGGCTGAGCTTTTCTTTTGAGTGGAAATTGGGGCTTGGACCAGTGAGGTGTGAGGGACAGAAAATGTGTTTTCTGCTTTGCAAGTGTGGGGTTCAGGGATGGCTCTGGATTCCATTCCCAGCACACCTACACATAGGTTATTATTTTTTAACATGGGTCCGTCCTAAGGAAATGAGATCTTATAAATGGCACCATCCCCAGAGAAAACTGGGGCTTGAACTGGGCTAGCACATTGCTCTCGAGCTTTCTCAAGGCTAACGCTCTACCACTTGAGCCACAGCACCAATTGGGGCTTTTTCTGTGCATGTGGTACCAAGGAATGGCATCAAGGCATGGTAGGCGAGCCCTGTACCACTAGGGCCACACTCCCGGCCCCAGATGCCACGTCTCTCAGAACACCTTAGCATTTGCTGCCTGGACTCTTATTAACTCGAGACAGAAACACTCACGGCTGCTTGTGATTTGTTACAAAACATTTAATGTTAACCTACCGTACAATGTAAACCTTTATGAAAAAAAAAAATGTACACTAGATTTTTCTCTTTTTTTTTTCCCCTCACACCTGGAAATGATCATCCATCATAGTGGAGCTTTTCTTCAAGCACCAGGCAAGAGATCCCCCAACCGCTGGTCTTCTGAGGCTCCTCCCCTCTCAAGCCTTGGCACCATCAATAATGGTCATAATAACTGCTCAGTTAAACATCCCAGGTTCTTACGGGTGCTCGTTCTCCTCGGCCATCTCTTCCCAATCTCTTGCAAACAAGTCCTGCAGGCATAGAAGGATGAAAAGACCCGAAGGGCCACACTGAAGAGGCTGTAAAAATGTCTAGCCGACCCCAACTGGGGTGTCCGTGTGTTCATAGCTCTGCCGTTCAATCTGCTGTGTCTTGACACGTGGAAGAACACCTGAAACGTTCCCTGGACGACTTGCCTTTTGGAAAGCACACCTGGAACATTGCCGCAGTGACTTGAAGACAGGCGCACGGCTTCGAGACTGCAGCTTCTGTTTGTCCCTTGCAGCTTCCGTAGGTCCTTAGGGACAACATAGATGGTGCTGGCAGAAATGACACGCATGCAGCCCGGGGTCACCTGTGAGGGACATGGCACCCTAGAGGAAGTACTAGATGAGCGAGAACAGGCATGGATGGTGTCTAAGGAAAGCAGAAAGCAAACCTGTTTCAAAGGAACCAGGAGGGGAAATCCTCCAATACAACATGGGGGGGGGGGTCCCCGGAGTTATCTGTACTGAGGGCCTGAACACTGACATCCTTTGCTCGTTAGCAGAAGGCAAGAGGCCTAACTCAAAGGGGGGGGGGGGACAAAAAAAAAAACTTCCTTGAAGTGTGTGACACACAAGTCACCCTACCCAGAGCAGGCCCTCGACCCCGTCGTGTGTGGAGCTGGGGGTCTTGAGACAGCTCCTTGTAGCTTGTTGCTGAAACAGACGTTTGCCTGGGTTGAGTGGAGAGCGAGGTTGGTCTACCTGCTGCTTGCTGGGGTTTCGCACACCTCCCCTGGCTAGGAGCAGACCAGGTCTTGAAGATGGGGTTCCGGAGTTCCCCCAGCACTTACTCCAACCGAGGGCTGCACAAAGCCTACGCCTGACATAACCACCCAGCAGAGAGAGCCTTAGGTTTCCACTAAGCGAAGGACCTGACCCCGTGCCACTGACGTGGAAACCCATGGCAGTGCATGTGGCTATCTACGTCCCCGCGACCATGAACTCAACAGCATCAAACCCTGGCAGCACACCAGCTGCTGTAGGGAAGATGGAGCCTCCAGCAGGGACTGACCTCACAGTGAACCGTGCGGGCCTTGCGCGTTGGTCCCGGCCCAACAGTGCCCTCTACCAGAGCTTCCCCCGGAGACTCCATCACAGGCCCTAGTTTGTGAAGGCACCATGCCTGGCTAGTCGGGAAAGCTGAAGCAGTTTCAACAGGAATGAAAAACGGCTGCCCTTTGCCCGAGAACCCCTTAGCCACTGGCAGAAGCTGCAGCGTGAAAAGAGGGAATTGTGGACACACACGACAGGTGGCTAGAAAGGACAGCAGGTTGGACCAATTCAGATGTCCTGTCTGTGAGGGACAGGAGATGGGACAATGGCAGAAAGAAGCACAAAGCAGCCCCGGGCACCTTTATTACGCTATGGCGGGCTAAGGAGCCCGGGATATGAACTCACGGCTTTAAGAATTGGCTCTTTATCAAATAAAGAAGAAAAAAAAAATACATCCATGACAGACTCATTCCTTTGGTCATCAGAAAGCAACAAACAATGAGAAGTGAAGGAACGTGTCTCTCTCTCTCTCTCTCTCTCCCCCACCTCCAGAGGCTGGGGGAGGGGAAGTCTTCAGGAGAACGGTGCTGGAACTGCTGGCTGGAGGCTTTCACTTTGATTTTTCTTGAAAGCAAGAATGAATGAATGAGAACAAGTGGGAAGTGTCCCCTTTCCCAGATGGGTCACCAACACTGGTGGCTGGAGGCTGTGTGGTGCAGAGGCCGTCGGAAGGGCGAAGCGAGCTTTGCCGAGCGAGGGTGCGTTCGTGGCTAACCACACACACACACACACACACACACACACACACACACACACTCACACTCACACACTCACACACACGCAAACGCACACAACGACTCGCAGGCGGCATGGTTTCTGATCCTTCCTTAGGATGCAGCAGTCTTTTAAAAAAAATATTGTATTATAATAATAATAGGAATTTCTCTCTCTCTTTTTCTCGTTTCCATTCCCTTTAGGGGGCAGGGCAGGAGGGGGGGGGATGACCAGTGTTATTCATCTGTTAGGTCCTGAACAAAGAGAACCTCTGTGTGGCTCAGTCCCGCCTCCTGCAGCGTGGGAGGGTTGGGTAATTCTTCTGAAGGGACACAGGGCAGTACCCGCCTGGGGAAGTTGGCTTCAATCTGAAACTTCTCTGGGCTTTCCTTCAAGGAGAATAAGAAGTCGTGGATTACCTGCAGAGGTCACACAGAAAGAGAGAGGAAAAAAAAAAAAGTGGCAGTGAGACAGGCGGCGTACCCCAAGTCTCTCCACGAGAGGAGGCCGCAAATCCCACTGGATTTCTATGCAGGGGTCCATTTCCCCGAGCCCAGACGTGCGCAGCGCTTCTGAAAGACATCACGAGCCACTGCAAGCCTTCTCTCCAGTGTGCTCAACTTAGCAATCGGAGAATGTGCTTGCTTGCTGGCTTGCTTTTCTTTTTTTGTTGTTTTTCTCACAGTCAGTCCTGGCAACTGAACTCAAGTGCCTAGGCACTGGCCCTGAGCTTTTGTGCTCAAGAGTTTCACAGACATTACTGCTTAGCTGGCTTCAAACGTGATCCTCGGATCTCAGCCTCCTGAGTAGCTATGATTACAGGCGTGCGCCACTAGCACCTGAATAAATGTTTGCACATAAAAATAATCACCAAGTCCCAGAAAGGCTGGAAAAATAGGGCATTGATGCCTTTTCTTGGACTGGGTGTAGGTGAACAGCCATCCTGTGTTCCATGCCTCCTGAGACGTGTAGGTGGGATGTACATAACCCCGCCATCAACAAATGTAAGCACTGTAAGTTCCATAATACAATAAAAACTGTCGCTCATCCCCACAGTATCCAGGGATTGGTTCCAGAAATTCCTCTGGAGATACACAAATCCAGAGGGTCAAGCCCCTTGTCAAAGGTGGCAGAGCAACACACCCAGATCCGTTAGCCAGGTTTCTGGTTTGACTCATACTTCATAGAATGGAAATGCTAAATAATCCCCCCACACTGTATTATTTAGGGAATAATGACAAGAAATCCGGATGCTAATGTTTTCCAGGTATTTGTGATCTGTAGCTGGTTGACTCTGTGGATGTGATAAGCTCAACTTCTTTTTGCTGACTGATCCTGCCAGACGCCGGTGGCTCATTCCTGTGGTCCTTGCTACTCAGATGGCTGAGATCTGAGGATCAGATTCAGAGCCAGCCGGTGTAGGGAAGCCCCTGTGAGATTCTTATCTCCAGTAAAATACTCAAAAAAGCCAGAAGTAATGCTGTGCCTCAAGCGGTACAGTGCTAGAGAGGCCCAGAGACAGAGCCCAGATCCTGAATTGAAGCCCCAGGACTTGCGAAAACAAAATAAAACAAATACACACACACCCCAACTACAGAAAACATCCTATGACGTTGATGAGGTTGAAAAGTGACTGCTGACTTTTTCTGGGGTTGTGAGGGGTTTGAACTCCAGAGACTTGCACTTGCTAAGCAGGCAGTGGATAACTGCACTCACACCTCCAGGCCTTCTTTTCAATGTATACAAAAGGATAGATCCACTTACAAACCAAAAATGCCCAGAGGTCAGCTGTGAAAGAACGTCAGGACTTCCCAAGCCAAGAGTGAGAAGAGTCTAGTTTCACCACAGCTAAAAACTGTGTACAATTAATTCCAGGAATTCTTAGAGAAAGCGGTAAGGTTGATAAATGAAATTCAGAAATGTATGAAGTTGTGATATCACTGGGTATAATGACTCATGCCGGAAATCCCAGCTACTCAGGAGGCAAAGAATCAGGAGGACTGGGGCCGGGAGTTTGGCCTAGTGGTAGAGTGCTTGCCTAGCAGGCACAAAGACCTGGTGGGTTCGATTCCTCGGTACCCCATACATAGAAAAAAGCCAGACGTGGTGCCGTGACTCAAGTGGTAGAATGCTAGCTTTGAGAAGGCCCAAGGACAGTGCTCAGGCCCTGAGTTCAAGCCCCAGGACTGGCAAAAAAAAAAAAAAAAAGACATCAGAAGGACCTTAGTTCCAAGGTAGCCCAAGGCTAAAAGTTAGTGAGACGCCCTATCTCAGCCAATCAGGCAGTAGTGGCAGCTGACTTGTGTAATCTCAGTTATATGGTGATGTGTACCTGAACTTCCAGCAACATGGAGAGGCCAGGCTGAACGAATGAGAATCTGGTCTTCTACCTGTAAGAGTCTCTGCTATGTGAATGACAGGCACTGTTGTGTGCGTTCAAATGCACAAGACACCCTCAGGAAGTGGGGTTTCTTCCATGCATGGGCAGAAGAGAGAAAAACAGCCCCCACTGCAGCTGCTCTTCTACTACCGGACTTCGCTGTGTACTTGCTGTGCAGTTCACGGGGCTCTGAGCCAAGGGCAGGGAAGAGAACGGAGGGGCATCTCACACACCAGGCTCTCGGGCATTTCTTTGTAAGGTACGGGTTTTCTTGGCAGAATTCAAAGGTTATGATGGAAGAAAACCTTGCAAACACTGGTGGTGGCTCACGCCTGTCATCCTAGCTACTCAGGAGACTGAGATCTGAGGATCACAGTTCAAAGCCAGCCTGGGCAGGCTCTTATCATCTCCAGCTCACCACCAGAAAGTAGGAAGTGGACTGTTGTTCAAGTGGTAGAGCAAAAGAGCTAAGAAATAGCACCCAGGCCCTGAGTTCAAGCTCCGGTATTGTCATAAGACAAAAACAAGACACACAGACAACTGGCTTTGACGTGACAGCTCATGCTGGAGGAACGCTTAGCAGTTCCTGGCATCCTTCCTGGGGTCCCCAGACATCTAAGCCCCTCTGAGATGCCTCCTGTTCCCCACTGAGGAGTCTGACAAGCTTGCCCCACCCTTGCCCAGACACTACAAGCAGGCGCATCCATGTGCTCCTTACTGTTAGAGACTGGGAGAAGTGGAACCGTCTCTCTACTCGAGAATCGTTGGGCAGTTTGAAGACAATCTTGACACTTTCGGGGTCGTCGGGGGAGGGCTCAGGAGGCAGGCACTCCAACTTCCTTTCCTTCTCCTCCTGCAAATTCTGTGGAGACACGACATAAAGGTGAGGCTGCGGCTCCGATGGGGAGAGGACCTCGAGGAACCGCATTCACCATGACCCAATCAACTCCATCACACGCACTGTGGGCTGGCTGTATTTGGGTATCTGACTGTTTGAAGAGACCAGCTAACAGACATGGGCTACCTCTAAGGGAGGATACACAGCAAAACAAGATCACAAATCGCACACCATGCCCGCTAAGTATCAGCTAGTACTAAGAATGCACGAGACAGGGAAGGCAGAAGCTGCCCACGGGCAGACCTCCGTGCAGTCTGGAAGTCAGGAATGATAGGGAGCGCAGGGCCCACCCATCACCTGCCGCCGCCTCTCTTCTGCCAGCTTCTGCTGTTGCACCTCCTCTTCCTTCCGCCTCTTCCGCTCCCGCTCCTCTCGCTTCTTCCTTTCCTTCTCCTGGTCTGCCCTGAGAGAGGCCAGGTAGGCCTCGTCCTGCTGCTGCCTCAGCACCTGGGTCTGGTTCCTTTCTTCCCTGTGGGCAGATCAAAGGCATAAAAACAAAAGCGGGAGCCCAGCAACACCCGTGGCTCAGGCCTGTAAACCCCACCTACTCAAGAGGCTGAGATCTGAGGCCTGAGGTTCTAAGCCAGCCCAGGCAAGGAAAGTCCACGACACTATTTCCAATCATCACCAAGAAAGCCAGAAGGAGCCCAGTGGTTCAAATGGTAGAGCATTTGCCTTGAGCAGAAGCAGCTCAGGGACAACGCCCAGGCCCAGAGTTCAAGCCCCCAAGGCCAATACGAAAAACAAAACCAAACAAGGACAAAATAAAACACCGTAAAATGTTGGTGTATAACATGCAGGTTTTCTCCAATAAAACTTTATGTTCTCTTACTCTTCTCACATGGTTCAAATCCTATCATATTCATAGTTTTTACCTTGCAGTTTTCTTTCTTTAAAAAAAAAAAAATTGACAGGGCTTGTGTGGTGGCTCATGCCTGTAATCCTAGTTATTCCAGGCCTGTAATCCTAGCTACTCAGGAGGCTGAGATCTGAGGATCAAAGTACAACGCTAGCCTGGCACAAAAAGACCAGACACTCTTATCTCCAATTAACCTCCAGAAAACCGGACGTGGGGCTTGGCTCAAGGATAGGGTGGTAGCCTAGATCTGAGGAGCTCACTAGATCTGAGGAGCTCAGGGACAATGCCCAGGCCCAGGGGTAGGGCACTAGCCTTGAGCTGAAGAGCTCAAGGACAGTGCCCAGGCCAGACAGAGTCCAAGTGCCATGACCCACCCCAAAAATAAATCAGGACTGTCCTCTTTCCTAGTTTGCTTGCTCCCATTTATACTCGACCACTTAAGCCAAGCGTCCAGTTCATGTAACAAATGCTTCTTGAATAAAAATCGTCCCAATACTGGGGCTTGTCTGGTCACTCACTTGTCCCTTAGCTTTTCCACTCAGAGTGGGCACTCTACCACTTGAACCACAGCTCCACTCCCAGCTATTTCTGGCTAAATAGAGAGAGGTTTCTCAGATTTGTCTTTCCAAGCTATCTTGAACCCTCAGATCTCAGCCTCCTGAGTAGTCTTGTTACAGGCATGAACCACTGTGGCTTGGCTGTGTGACACCCTTTAAGGTAGAAACTCAGGCAAAACAAGGTAGGATCTGTGTCTGGCATCGGTAGAGTAGGTCTTGGGGACCCAGCCCCGTACCAGCAGGATCTGAGCTACCTCCAGGTCACCATGATGAAACAAGAGCAGCACTCAGACGTTCCATGAGTTGTACCCACTGCTGCACAACTGACTGCTTGCCTGCCCTGTGGCACAAAACTGCCTGGTACTCAGGCTGGCCTCAGACTCGTCATCCTCCTGGCCTTAGCTTCCTCAGTACTGGGATTATAGGTGGTCCCTGCCACACTCAGCCCTTTTCTGTTATTTTCAGCTTTTCTAAAATAAATGAACACCATTCATGAGGGGTGGGATTATTACCAGTGCACATGTTTTATACTTAAGTTCTTTCTCTGATGATCAGCTATTCTAATTGATGTAATACTTATTCTTGGACATAGAGCCCTCTCCTTTTTTCTTTCTTTCTTTTTTTGTCGATTGTGGGTTTTGCTGTCTGGGCCTAGGCACTGTCCCTGAGCTCTTCAGCTCAAGGCTACCACTCTACCACTTGAGCTACAGCACTACTTCACTGGAGAGAAGACTCTCCAAGAAGCTGGGCGAGGTGGCTCATACATGTAATCCTAGCTAGTCAGGAGGCTGAGATCTGAGGATTGTGGTTCAAAGCCAGCCCAAAGCCAGCCCAGGCACTAAAGACAGTCAGATTCTTTATCTCCAATTAATCACTAAAAAACAGGAAATGGGGTTGTAGCTCAAGGGGTAGGGCGGTAGCGTTGAGCTGAAGAGCCCAGGCCCAGAATTAAACCCCAAGACTGACAAAAAACAAAAACAAGAATCTCAAAAGACTTTTGTGCCAGAGATAGCACCCCAGAAGAGGTAAGATTACAGGCGTGAGCCACCAGCACCAGGCTTGATTTGCAAGCCAGATAATCTGATGCAGATTAATTTAAGTATACAAATGTCCTGACACCAAATGGGCAAGGCAAAAAGAAATCAAACTAGGCTTGTGGGGCCCATACAAACATAAAGCTAGCCTTATCCTTACAGAAAAGACCTCCCTGTACCTTTCCAGGCGTTCTGAGAGCAAGTATGTCTGGTTGGCATCCATAATGAACATCAGCTGGTTAATGAGGTCATCAGGTTGAATGAGGCCTTCTAGCCGACCCACCACCGTCATCCTCCGGTCCTTCAGCATGATCATGGCCAGGAATGGATAGGTATTCTCTCGTAAAGCCTGTGAGACTGACAAGAACACCCAAGAGATCAACCACCAGACTCAGAGATAAAACAGATCATGGGAAAGAACTTTAATTCTAGTTGGGGGAAAAAAGGAAGGTGCATTTCTTCTCTATTTCCTTTTCTCTTTGGGAGAACTTGAAATAAGTTTGTGTTCCTAAACCAAGATGGTTACTTAGTATAGGCCTGGCTTTTCTGGTAGGGTATGGCTCTTAGAATGCTAGGAGAGGTGGCAGAGAAGGATCTATAAAGAATCTGGCTATTGGCTGGCACTAGTGGCTCACACCTACAATCTTAGTGACTCAGGAGGCTGAGATCTCAAGATTTCAGTTCAAAGCCTTCCCGGGCAGGAAAGTCCATGAGACTCTTATCTCCAGTGAACCACCAGAAAGATAAAAGTGGTGCTGTGGTTCAAAGTAGTAGAATCCTAGCCTTGTGCAAGAAAAGCTCAGTGCATAGGCCTTGAGCTCAAGCCTCGTACCTGACACCTCTCCCTATCCACCCTCCATCCTCCAAAAAAAGCCAGCTACTCAGGAGGCTGAGATCTGAGGCCTGAGGTTCAAAGCCAGCCAGAACAGGGAAGTCTATGAGACTCTTAATTCCTAATGAACCATCAGAAAAGTGGGAATGGCAATTTAGCTCCAAGTGGAATAGCGCTAGCCTTGAGCAAAAAAGCTCAGGGATAGCACCCAGGCTGACACTGACACACACTGACACACGCACACACAAAAGCCGGGCGTAGCAGCTCACGCCTGTAATCCTAGCTACTTAGGAGTCTGAGATCTGAAGACCGAGGTTCAAAGCCAGCCTGGGCCCTAAAGATCATGAGACTCTTATCTCCAATTAACCACTAGAAAACAATAAGTGGGGTTGTGACTCATGGGATAAGGCAGTAGCCTTGAGCTGAAGAACTAAGGGACAGTGCCAAGTGAGTGTTCAAGACCCACAACTAACCCCCCCCCCCCAAAAAAAGACTAAAGGCAAGCTGCCTGATCCTGCTCCAAAACTCTGTGTGATCGTAGCTTCTTGAGCTCTGTCTTCTACAGCAACCCTCACCTCTAAGGCCTGCTGACAAGACTCAACAATGTAAAAACAGCAACCAGCATCGTGTTTAGCACAAACACCGTCATGATGACCTCTCCAAAAACACCCCGACCATCTCAACGAGGCAAAAGCAAACACGTACCCCTGTACCCCTCAGGTTTGTTTGTAGAGCAGGCCCAGAAGAGCATCCTCGTGTTTATTAGGGAAATAACTTCAGGTGCGCAGAGTGTATTGCTGTGGAGAGGGATGAAAACAACGTGAAGAATAACTTGGTCCCCACAAGCCAGGAGGAGAAAGTCAAGATGGGGACTCATCCGCTTACCGACAGAACTCATCCGAATCCTGGTGGTCATCTCCATGGAGATAAACCAGGAGAAAGCGAAGCTCTCGCTTGGCATCATTCAGCGCCTGCGAGAGACAGAAGGTCACTGGGGATTATAAAGACCATTCCAAGCTTCAGCTAATGATCACCAACACGAGGCAAGGCACTGAGGTAGGAGAGTGCTGGGGTAGAAGGGAGCTAGAGCCGAGGGTGAGGGAACGAAGTGGATAAAGCAGAGTGCAGAAGAAGGCTGGCACTGGAGTAAAGTCTGGCCTCTTTTTCATTTCTCTAAGCAGTGAAGAGCCAGGCAAGGGTGTTGAGTAAAAGAATGACAGGATCAGGGCTGGGCTCTGCTTTTGAGGACAGAATCTGTTGGGAAGTTGGCATCATGTGGTTCATGGCACTGACCTGGCTGTACGTTCCCTGGTAGAAGACAGGGTGTGCTCGCCCATATTTCTCTTCAAAAGAGTGCATAAATGAAACAATGTCCCCAACAGGATCAGTGACCCGGCTGCGAGGGTCAGGCCGTATAAAACGAAGAGCAAACCTGGGGGAGAAGGAAGAAATACCACGTGAATTGCCTTACTATAGACCACAGGAGCAGGCCAGTGGGTAGTGGAGAGCAGAACCGGGCTAAAGAGCCGCAAAGCTCTGCGTGCTGTTCCAAAGCCCTGTTCAAGAAGAATGCAAACTTCTAATAGAACGATGAATTCCGATACTTGCCTAAACAAATTCCGCAGCAAAACTGAGGACCAGAAAGATTAGGAAATGAAGATCACAGGCCAGGTAAAGCTCCCAGACGATGGGGCCGTAAGTGTGGCCTAGTGGTAGAGTGCTTGCCAAGCATGCACAAAGGCCCAGGTTCGATTCCTCGGTACCACATACATAGAAAAAAAGCTGGAAGTGGTGCGATGGCTCAAGTGGTAGAGCTCTAGCCTTGAGAAAGTCTAGTGTTCAGGCCCTGAATTCAAGTTCCACGACTGGCAAAAAAAAAGCCAAACCCAAAAAACAACAAAAGCTCCCAGACAATGTCTAATAAAGCAGACACTAGCTAATTGTGAATATTCTAAATTACCTAATTACATTTTTTATGTGTGTTTGTAAACATTGGGTCTTAAACTCAGGGCCTGTACACTGTCCCTGAGCTTTTTTTCCTTTTGCTCAAGATTCAAGTACTCCATTTGAACCAAGTTCTACTCGGGCTTTTTGATGGTTAACTGCAGATAAAAGTCTTACGAACTTTCCTGCCCAGGCTGGCTTTGAAACACGATCCTCAGATGTTAGCCCCTAGAGTAGCTAACTAGTTCAGGCATGAGCCACCAGTGCCCAGTTTTGTACATTTAAACACAATGAAAACATGTGGCACACTCAGTCACCAATAGCCATGCAGCAAGTCTTTGGCAGCTTCCCCTGGGCACTATTTTTCACAGGAGCAGTATGGGGACAGAATATATCTGTCCTTGCAGGAAGTTCTACTAGCCAGCCCTGCCCCATGCACAGATTTATGTCTGGAGGTGCCTCTCCCTCTTCTTTCTGATTTCTTGTGATTATCAATGTTCAGTTCATGTTCCCAAGGAATTCAAATTATGGATGGGGGTACTTCACACACAAATTTAGAATCACAATTTACTTGTTCTTCCAGGTGGCTGGTACGTTTTGCTTGCTAGCCAGGCACTGGTGGTTCACACCTGTAATCTTGGCTACTCAGGACGCTGGGATCTGAGGACTGTAGTTCGAAGGCATCTAGGGCAGGCATATCTGTGAGTCTCATCTCCAATGAATCCCCAGAAAACCATTAGTGGCACTGTGACTCAAAGTGGTAGAGTATAAGCCTTGACCAAAACAGCTCAGGGAGAGCTCAGGTTGTCCTAGCAAGCTCAAACTACCCTGTGTGTCTACAAACATGGAACATGTAGCCTGATGATACAGCTACATTAAAATTCATAACACGTGCCATGTATAACTTCCCAAGGAAAGCAAAAAGAATCCATTCACTTGAAGACATTTCAGCACAGAAAGGGTAAACTATGACACTTACTCTGCTAAATCTTGAGCCAATTCTTAACAAACTCCCCGTGAATATATACAATTATACTTGGAATTTCTCCTGAGTAATCAAACTCAATTCATTGACACAAACATCCAGAGCAAATTAAGAACACAAAATACAAAAGTTATGTGTGTGGGAAGGGAGTTAGCAATTCCTAAAAAGATTGGTATTTTGACTACTTTCTCAGAATTTGTTTGAATTTTCTCTTTTACTTGAATTAGAAAGAAAAACCTGACCTTTTTTTTTTTTTTGGTTTCTAATTGTCGTATGACCAGCATCCTTTAAGACAGAGATATCAAATTAGACTTCACTATGATCTTAAAGATTCTGAGTGCCCACCGGTAAACAGGAATGGAAAAAGGAATGACCAATAAGAAGCCAGGAGGCCACTAAACAGGCAGTCCTTTAAAACAGCAAGGCACAGGGCAATTCCTACTCAGACAGCTGCTGGGTCTTTCTCTACCCCTGTAATCTGTAGAGATGTACGTAAGTTGTACAAGGTACAGATCGTATTTCTAGCTCTATCTGCTGGCCCAGATGTCCTAAACATTTTAGTTTTCCAAAAAACTGGAAGTGTAGCTCTGGACAGGACACCTCAAGTTTGATCTGCCAGGGAGTCAGATTCCACTCAACATTTCCCAGTTGCTGGACGTTGAATGGTGCATGGAGGAGCCAGGTAAAGATCTGAAGCAAGTGAGTGGATCTATGAATACCTGGGTTCTGGCACCAGCAGCCAATGAACTGCCAAGGCACAGGGAAACATGCCAAATAATCTCCGTGTGACTACAACAGAAGAAACCTACAGCTAAGAGGGTAACCTCGGAGAAGATGTGTTGGGATTGAGAGTGGTCTGAGAGAGAAGAGGTTTGGGGGGGGGGGGGGGTGTTTCAGTTCCTGGCTCCTGAGGTGAGAAGATGCTGAAACAAAAGGGCTACGTGGTATGTGATGTTAACTGCTATTGAGGTTTGTCTTCCTACGGGAAAGCTCCTGGATTTACTGGATTTCCAGTCCTGCCTACAATGGTATTGATTATTCCCCACTTGAATTGAACCATAGTTCCAACTCTAGTGTTTTTTCTTTTCTTTTTTTTTTTTTTTTTCTGGTGGTAAACGAGATAAAAGCCTCGTGGACTTTCCCTGGTTGGCTTCAAGCTGCAGTCCTCAGATCTCAGCCACCTGAATAGTCAGGATTACAGGTACTAGCCACCAGTGCCCAGCTTGTCCAACTCTTTTGTTTTTAAGTTAGAGTCTCATGTTTTTGGATAGGCCAGCATAGAACGTGATCCTCTTATTCATGTCTCTACCATAGCTGGGATGACAGGTGGGCGTCACCACACCCAGGCTATTGGTTGAGATGGGATGTCACAAAGTCACAAACACTTTGCCTAAGCTGAGCTTTAACCATGACCTGAGGATCATGACATCTCCCAAGCAGCTGACATCAGCGACTGGTTTGGACTGATAGTATTTCTGCGAATAAGCGAGACTACTTTAAAAACAATTTCATATCTTTTTCTTTTCAGCTTTTACATCAACTTTATTCTCAGAGCCAATCTGTGAGTTAACCAACCTCCACATTGCCAACGGTTGTAGGAATTTTATTTATTTATTTATTTTGGCCAGTCATGGCTTGAACCCAGGGCCTGCGCATTGTCCTTAGGCTTTCTCGAGAGCTCTACCACTTGAGCCACAGCACCATTTCCAGCTTTTTTCTTTCTTTCTTTTTTTTTTTTGGGGGGGGGGGGAGTGTCATGGGTCTTGAACTCTGGCCTGGGTGCTATCCCAGAGCTCTTCAGCTCAAGGCTACACCCCTAGCCTCAAGCCACAGCACCACTTCCTGTTTTCTAGTGATTAACTGGAGATGGGTCTCACTGCTTTGTGCTTTCTATAGCTTTGTATTGCCCAGGTTGGCTTGGAACCATGATCCTCAGATCTCAGCCTGCTGAGTAGGTAGGATTACAGGCAAAAGCCACTGCACCCCACCTCCAGCTTTTTTCTATGTATGTGGTACGAAGGAATCGAACCTGGGTCTTCGTGCATGCTAGGTAAGCACTCTACCACTAGGCCAAACTCCAGGTCCTCTTATTGGAGGAACTATATTCTTTGTTACATATACCAAAATCTCATATTCGGCAATGAGTTCTGGGTTGCAAAAGAGTGATTTACGATTTGCACCTGTCTGTAAGGCTTTGTTACAAATTAAACAAAGACACACACACACAAAGTACTCCAAACAATTTCTTTTCTAAAACCTGCCTGCCGCTATGCTTTTTATAGTATAGTAAAAGAATATTCAATATGATGAGTCAAAACTAATAGAGTATGAAAAATTATTCTGGTTATGTTTCAGCTCCAGTCTATTCTTGCTATTAATACATAAATGCAGAGGTACATACCGAAATATATCAAGTATCGTGTAATAGGTAAACCGGAATGGAAGCATTATCAAGTAATAACCCCATCCAAGCAGCCCCTGAAATTCCAAAAACAAAGTTAGAGACCCCATTTTCTCAATCTCTAATACTTCACAAAGTAACCAGTTCAGCTTTTTCTTGGTCCTTTGCATTCTTTCCCATGATTTCTCCCTCTTTAACCACAGCTCCCTCTTCCTGGACACCTCATCATTAAATGCTATTATAGTCTTTGATATCATTTCATCTAATACCATCCTTTTTCTTCTTTCATATCACTTGTCTTGACACTTTTTCTGCAGCTACTTCTAGTCACTGTTAAGTAAGTTCATTTCCCCAAATAATAAACATTCATTCTTTTCTTCTTAGCCTTATGCATCAAAATACTGCACATAAAAATAGCAAGAAAGATAACCATTAATATTACCATGGGCATTTTTGTGTGTAAGCAGTAAACACACCATATAGCAGCTAATCTTACTAATAATACCCATTATTAACACCTACCAACTCATTTGCACTTAGGGGTCTATGGTTTCCAAAGTGCCACTTAGATGTCATAGTGTGTGTAGTGTGTGTGTGTGTGTGTGTGGCCTGTCATGGGGCTTGAACTCAGGGCCTGGGCACTGTCCCTGAGTCGTACTGTGGTCAAGGCTAGCATTCTATCATTTGAGCCAAGAGCCACTTCTGGCTTCTCCTGTTTATGTGATACCAAGGAAGCAAACCCAGGGCTTCAAGCATGCCACACAAGCACTCTACCACTAAGCCATACTGCCAGCCCCAGATGTCATATTGTGTTAACCTGAGACCTCTCCGTGGCCAAGGCATGGAGCTCCATGAAGCTTTTATCAGGGCTCAAACACTAAATCAAGCCCAAAAGAAAGCCCAAGGCACATACAGAAGCCCTCCCTGAGTCACAGAACTGCTCCACGAATCTGTAACTTTTCTTATTTCAGGAAACCCCAAATGACTGTAGTAGCCCTTCTCCTCCTTGACTTCAGTTCCGTTACCTGCAGTCAACCATAAGTCTGAACATATGCAATGGAAAACTCCGGGAATAAACAATGCATGAGTTTTACAATCCATCCTGTGCTGAGTGGTATGAAATGTGTATCATCCTGTTTCTTCCCTCCCAGGATGTGACTTACCCTCCTGCCAGCATACTCTCCAAGCTACCTGGCAGTAGTCACAAGTATATGACAATAGTTATTTTCATGATCAGTACTGTATTGGTATGTTTAAGTAACCTACTATCTAATAATGGCCCCAGGAAACAAAAACTGCTGATGATGTTGGCAATTCTGATATGCAAAGTCAAGTCCTTTAAATAAAAGGATGAAAGTTCTTATCTTAAGAAAAATTTAGGCTGAGGTTGTTAAGGTCTACAGTAAGAGCAATCTTTTATTCATGCAATCATGAGGAAGAAAAAAAGAACTCTGCTGATTTTCCTGCTGTACCTCAAACTGAAGGTTCCTGCAATGCTACATGGCAAGCGCTTATTTAAAGGCACTTAGTTATGAGGTTTGGTGCTACTGACAGCTTCAGCTATTACTGGGGATTTCAAAACATATGCTCCCAGAACAAAGGTGGATTATTGTATTTAAAACTCCATTTTTCAATGAATTCGATTATTTATTTACAGGGGATCTCACTATGTTATCCAGCTGCTTTCAAACTAGTGATTGTTCAGCCTGAGATAATAACTCCATTTTGGGGGGCGGGGAGAGAGGGCAGTCCTGTAGCTTAAATTCAGGGCCAGCACTATCCTTGAACATTTTTTGCTCAAAGCTAGTGCTTTGCTACTTGAGCCACAGAGCCACTTCTGGTTTTTTCTGAGTATGTGGTACTGAGGAATCAAACCTAGGGCTTTGTGGACACTAGGCAAGCACTCTACCATTAGGCTACGCTCCCGGCCCTTAGCTCTGTTTTTCAAATATCAAGTACTCCACAAAAAAACAGATGACAGAGTAAATTCTAATTATACCAAAGTTAAAGCAATATTTCATAATTCTAAGGACTAAGAAAATTAAACGCCAACATCTTTAACATTACTTATCAGTGTGTATGTTCAATTTCTTTAACTGGAAAAAACTAAATTTAAGCCAGGTACAGTGGCTCACGCTGATAATCCTAGCTACTCAGGAGGCTGAGATCTGAGGATCACGGTTCAAAGCCAGCCTGGGCACTAAAGTCAGTGAGCCTCTTATCTCCAATTAACCACCAACATGACAAATGTGGATTTGTAGCTACGATTCAGGTCGTTAAGAGCACCAGCTTTGAGCAAAAAAAAGCTAAAGAAAGCACTCAGGAAAGTGGAGCTGCGGCTCAAGTGGTAGAGTGACAATGTTGAGTCGAAGAGCGCAGGGACCCAGAGTTGAAGTCCCATGACCGACAAAAAAAAGAAAGAAATAATGAACTAACGAACGAATGCAATACGCATGCACCCAGGTCCTGAGTTCAAGCCCAGAATTGGTACAAGAAAAAAAAAAAAAAGAAAGAAAGAAAAACAGACTATTCTTCCCTCATTTCTAAATGTCCAACAGCAAAATACCACATTACTGTGTTCTATTATTAAATTTAAACAAACCTCCACTTTGCTATGAGCCCTTCAAGACTAACTTCAAAGAAAACGCCAGAAGGTTCCAGGCACTTCCTCAAAAATAGCTACAGCTGATTAGATATCATGTTGAGCAAGATAAGCCAAGCTCAAAAAGTGCAATAATGTGGGCTGGGAGTATGGCCTAGTGGT
Organism: Megascapheus bottae; assembly: GCF_031878675.1. NCBI lineage: Eukaryota > Metazoa > Chordata > Mammalia > Rodentia > Geomyidae > Megascapheus > Megascapheus bottae. Next base: position 4,645,311 of record NC_143546.1, read on the forward strand.
AGTGTTTGCCTGCCATGCACAAAGCCCTGGGTTTGATTCCATGGTACCACATACACAGAAAAGGCTGGACGTGGTGATGTGGCTCAAGTGATAGAGCACTGGCCTGAGAAAGCCCAAGGACAGTGCTCAGACCCTGAGTTCAAGTCCCAGGACAGGCAAAAAAAAAAAGTGTAATATGCATGTTTCTTACTCATTTGTGGAAGCCAGACACATGTTTATATCTATGTATAATAGATTTTAAAAAAATCCACAGGATTCTAACTATGGGACTATTGGTGAGAGGAAGGGCAGAGGGGAAAACATGGTGAGCAATAACAATTAAGACCTGCAGGACAGGAGTTTGGTCCAGTGGTAGAGTGTTTGCTTAGCACGCACGAAGACCCGGGTTCGATTCCTTGGTACCACATACATAGAAAAAGCCAGAAGTGGTGCTGTGGCTCAAGTGGTAGAGCTCTATCCCTGAGAGAGCCCAAGGACAGTGCTCAGGTCCCAAGTTCAAGCCCCAAGACTGGCAAGAAAAAGAAAAAAAGAAAAGTTGCCATGAGGCTCTTATCTCCAATTAATCACCCCCCAAAACCTGGAAGTAGTGCTGTGGCTCAAGTGGGAGAGCATTAGCCTTGAACACAAAGAGGCTCAGAGACAGCATCCAGGAAACTATGAAAGCTGTTGATAGAGAGAGTTGAGGTGGGCAAGAAAAGAGAATACAAGCCAGGTATGGTAGTTCATGCCTGTAATCCTAGCTACTCAAGAGGCTAAGATCTGAGGATCAAGATTCAAAGCCAGCCTAGACACTAAAGAACCTGAGCCTCTTATTTCCAATTTATCACTAGAAAATGGGAAGTGGGACTGTGGCTCAAGGAGTAGGGCAGTAACCTTGAACTGAAGAGCTCAGGGACAGCACCCAAGCCCACAGTTCAAGCACCATGATCCACAAGAGAGAGAAAGAGAGAGAGAGAGAGAGAGAGAGAGAGGGGGGGGGGGAGGGAGGGAGAGAGAGAAAGAGGGAATACCAAACAGAGGATTGTCCCGATGAAATATATATATGTAACATCTGAAATTCCATGGCAAAATCCCTTTGTATAACTAACACACATTTTTTTTTTAAAGCATGTCAGGAAGGCACCTAGGCAGGATCCTAAGTTTGACAATGAATGGAAAACATGAGCAAGGATGGCTACTCCACTTGCACATATGAACACAGAACAACAAAACCCACTGACATTCTTTGAGAAGAGGTGTGGCAATAAGAAAGGGGATAGCAGGGGACAAGAGTCTGGTGGGATACATTATATGTGTATCTGGAAATGACACAGTGAAACCGCCTACATGTGCAAGTAATGTAAGCTTTTTTTAAAAAGAGAGAGGCTGGAAATGTGGCTTGGTGATAGAGTGCCTGCCTAGCATGCATGAAGCCTTGGGTTCCATTTCTCAGAATCGCATACACCGAAAAGGCTAGAAGTGGTTCTGTGGCTCAAGTGGTAGCGAAAGAAGCTCAGGGACAGTGCGTAGGCCCCAAGTTCAAGCCCCTGTATTGGCAAAAGAGAGAAGGGGGGGGAAGAAGGAAAAGAGAGAGGAAAAAAAAACAGCTAAAACTAAGTAAACTAAAGCAAAGTCAACAGATTCCAATTAAAAAACAGGAGCTTTAGCTGGGCATCAGTGGCTCATGTCTGTAATCCTAGCTACTCAGGAGGCTGAGATCCAGAGAACTAAGATTTGAAGTCAACTTGGGCACAGAAGTCCTTGAGGATCCATATCTAATTAACTAGCAGCATGCCAGACTGGAGGCATGGCTTAGGCGATATAGAGAGCAAGACCTCTAAGTTAAAACCCTAGCGCTAGCAAAGTAGGGGAGGGGGGAAAGAGGGGCCTGCTATTAAACCTATATCATACATTTTGATATGTAAATGAAACTGTCCATGTACTCAAAACAAGGCACAGAAAACACTTTCCAAATAACTAGCAAAGAACAGAAAAAGGTTTCTATAGCAATTTATTAGGAAATCAAGGGAAAATGATATAAAACACTAAAATCTACCAAGGGTCCACTCAGACCTAGCTAGCAGATTGACACTCTTGAGTTATCTCTCTTGTTCCTATCATAGAGAGATCAATACAACCCCAGGTAAATGAGCTTAGAAAGCAACACGTGGGAAATTCCAGCTACGAAATAACTTGCCCTTGGTTGTGGTCTTGAGACAACATAGCTGTAGATCCTGTGGTCAGCTGTGTTAACCTGAAGGGGTCGGGATGGAGGTGGGTTGAAAACACTCGGTACGCCCTCTTGCTCATTCAGTCTGTCCTGTACAGCAGCCTGAGAGGGGAAACAGAGTTAACAAGACTTTCAGTGACACTCAAATCAACCCAGAGGGGAGGGGATGCAGCTTTTCCTCCTCAGTGTCTTGGAACAAGGGGAGCTTTACACAAAGGTATGGGCACAGATCTTTCAACCTCCTCTATCAGAAGCAATGAGAATTCACATGTGGTAAAACAGACCAGGGAACTTGTTTTTGGACAAGGGATCAGGGAAGTTGTCTGGAGGCAACAGTTATGCAACAAGCATGCTGCTTTTATTCGCAGGGAGTGCACTTCTTAGGGTGCTGAAAACAATGTACTTGTTGTACAAAAAAAAAAAAAGCAGTCCAGGCAGCAGCTTGTGGCTCAGGCCTGTAATCCTAACTACTCAAGAGGCTGAGATTTGAGGCTCATAGTTCAAAGGGTAGCCGGGGTTGGAAAGTCTGTGAGACTCTTATCACCAAAGTAGGAGAGGCCGGCATTGAGCAGAAAAGCTCGGAGGCAGCAACCAGACTGAGTTCAAACCACAGTATGACTGACAAAAACAAAAAACAAAACAAAGGCAGTCACAAAGAATATACTGGGGACAGTGACCCTGTAATTGCTCTGGAACGGGCTGGAACAGACCTGCCGACTGATGTCTGATGTAGGGCTTAAAAGGAAACATAGGTCTTAGTCAGGCACCAGTGGCCCACAGCTGTCATCCTGGCTACTTAGAAGACTGAGATCTGAGGACTGCAGTTCCAAGCTAGCCAGAGCGGGAAACTCTGTGAGATTCTAATCTCCAATGAACCACAAAAAGCCAGAAGCAGAGCTGTGACTCAAGTGGTAAAGCACTAGCCTTGAGTAAAAAATGCTCAGGAAGAGCATACAGGCCAGAGTTCAAGCCCTACGACTGACTCTCCCCACCTTCTCTCTCTCCAGAAATAAGAGTTCCGAATCATACCTAGCTCCATTGCCCAGAAAAAGTCATTCACCACAGTGAGCTTTAGGTTCACCATATGTAAGATAAAGGAACAATAATAGCTCTGAGCTAATTTGAAAACTTTAATGAGATGTGCACACATAAAAATTCTAACACACCTCCTGCACACCACTAATATTAATTTAAAAGCAAAATTCATTCTCTTTAACTTTGCCCTTAAAAATGTCCCAGCATAGGAAAAAAATTTGACCAGACCCAAAGAAATGACTGCTGTGGCCTCTGCAAATTAGTCACTTGTCATCATCAACTGGGATTCCTTTTATGTTTCTGGACTGTAGTTGGAGCTGCTTGACCCGAAAGTCATGGGATGACTTTCTGGCCATGCCAGAAAGACCAGCCGTGTGATTTAGGGTGAGAACTTTCAGTAACTTGGTACTAGTCACTTTGGAGATGGGCCAAACAACATGAGAAGCCAAATAAATCACTATCAATCTTGCCTATGGAATGAAGCTCAAGCAAAAACAACAACAACAAAATAATAATAAAATAATAATAGTATGAGATATACAAAAGATGTAACAATTTATGCACCTACTGTGTGCTGGTGGCTCATACCTGTAATCCTAGCTACTCAGAAGGCTGAAATCTGAGGATCACAGAATCTGATCTCCAATAAGCCACCAGAAAACCAGAAGTGGCACTATGGCTCAAGTGGTAGAGCGCCAGCCTTGAGCTGAAGAGCTCAAACCTCATAATCACCACCAACAAAAAAAAAAGCTGAGCTCTGAATATCAAGTTAGAGGCAGAAACTAGCCACCAAAAGTGCTAGAAGTGGAGCTGTGTCTCAGCAGTAGAGTGCTAGCCTTGAGCAAAAGAGCTCAGGGACAGCATTCAAATCCTGAGTTCAAGCCCCAGAATGGGAATGGAGGGGTGGGGGGAAAGAGAGAGGAAGACAGAGAGAGAGAGAGAGAGATGGAGGGGGGAGGGGAGAGGGAGAGAGGGGGACAGAGGGGGACAGAGGGGGAAAGAGGGGGACAAAGGGGGAGAGAGGAAGACAGAGGGGGAGAGGGAAAGGAAGAGAAAGAGAGGGAGGGGGGAGGGGGAGAGGGAGAGAGGAAGAAGGAGAGAGGGAGGGGGGAGGGAGAGAGGGAGAGAGAGAGAGAGAGAGAGAGAGAGAGAGGGAGGGAGGGGGAGGGAGGGAGAGGGAGGGAGGGAGGGAGGGGGAGGGAGGGGGAGGGAGGGAGAGGGAGAGGGAGAGGGAGAGGGAGAGGGAGAGGGAGAGGGAGAGGGAGAGGGAGAGGGAGAGGGAGAGGGAGGAAGGAGAACAAGAGTGCTTGTTTTGGCAGTACACATACTAAAATAGGAATTATACTAAGAAGATTAGCCTAACCTCTAGGCAAGGATGATGGGAAAAATGGAAAAATTCATAGTGTTCCATATTTAATTTAAAGAGTAAACAGGGAGGCACTATATGAAATGGTTTGTTTCACACTTGTCCTACAGTCTCATAATTTTTTTTGGCGGGGGAGGTCGGTCACGGAGCTTAAACTTTGGGCCTAGGCGCACTTTGGCTCCAGGCTAGAGCTCTACCATTTGAGTCACAGCATTGCCAAAAAAATAAATAAAATAAAAAAAATTAATGAGTCATAATGCTGAAAGAAAAGGTATGTTGTATGGAAAAAATACATTTCACTCTTTTATCAGAGCAGAGGGAAAAAATAAAAAGCTTAGACTGAATCCGTCTGTACCTCTATGTTCCAGTTATGCTGTTCCAACGTATGTCGACACTGGTCCATAGATTCTATCCCAGTCAGATCCTAAAAGGATGAAGACAAGATGTTATTTTGGGGAAAACAAAAAGTACTTTTATTTTTTTGATCAGTTCTGGCTTGACCTCATGGTCTGAGCACTGTCCTTAGGCATTTCCAAGGCTAGAGCTCTATCACTTGAGCCACAGCACCACTTCCGGCTTTTTCTATGTATGTGGAACTGAGAAATCGAACTCGGGTCTTCGTGCATGCTAGGCAAGCATGGTGTGTGTGTGTGTGTGTGTGTGAGCGTGCCCATGCTGGTCCAGGGGCTTGAACTCGTGACCTTGTCCCTCAGCTTTTTTGCTCAAGGCTAGTCTTCTACAGAATTCTTTAACTCCACTTCCAGCTTTTTGGTGATTCATTGGGAGATAAGCATTTCCTGCCATGGCTACCTTCAAGGGGTGATCCTCAGATCACAGCCTCCAGAGTAGCTAGGATTATATAGGTGGGAGCTACCAGGGTAGGGCTATAGAACAGTATTTTAGGTCTCTGATTGACTGATCAATTGAATACCAATACTGGGACTTAAACCCAGGACCTTGTGCTCTTGCTTGGCTTTTTCACTCAAGGCTGGTACTTTTTACTTGAGCCCTACCTCTACTTCCAATTGGCTGGTTACTTGGAGATAAGTCTCTTTAAGATCTGTCTGCTTGAGCTAGTTTCAAATGGGGATCTATAGGCACCAGCACCACAAGTCTTTTATTAAAATAATATTGTGAAAAAGTTATAAACATTGTATAGAGACCATTCAGAATATTCCCACCTCTTCAGTATACTGAAACCTAATCTAATTTGCAAGCAAAACCCTTTTGTAAACAGTAAGGCAGTTAAGCAGGAAGCCCAACATAACAAACCTGTATCAAAACCACAAGACCAGACACACCCAGCACAGTATAATTCATTAATATATATCAACATATATTCACCGATTTGATACGTAAGATATCCAGGATATAAAAGTGTCTTCCCCCAGTAAATATGCATCCTATTGAAGAAAACCACATTTACACACAGGGGGAAAAAAAAAAGCAGTTTTCATTTTGTTCTGCAAGTCCTTCAGATTAAGTGTTCAAGGAAGGCCTCATCAAGACAATAGCGCAGGTGTACATGAAAGACTGGGACTAGCCACGGGCAAGTACGAGGAAGAAAATTCCAAGAAGCAGAAGTCAGATGCAAAAGGTTTAGACAAGTGGATATATAGTACTATGTATTTATCAAGCCTCAGAGAACTTCACAGCAGTAAACTCTTCAATTTAAGGCTAGTGGCTCATATCTGCTACTCACAATGCTGAGGTCTGAGGATCAAGGTTCAAAGCCAGCCCGGGCACAAAAGGACCTGAGACTCTTATTTCCAATTAGCCTCCACAAAACTGCAAGTGGGACTTGGCTCAAGGGTAGGGCAATAGCCTTGAGCTGAAAAGCAAGGACAGCACCCAGGCCAAGTTCAAGCCCCGTGACACCCCCCTACCTCCCCCCCCAAAGCTGGACTAAAAGTATGATGGCTTAAGTGGAAAAGTACCAGCTGAGCAAGCAAGCTAAGCAACTTCAAGGCTATGAGTTCAAGTGTTAACAGACACACTTATACATACAACAGAAACTGCTCTATCCCCATATAACTAATGTAAGTTAAGAAAAAAAGATTAATGATCATTTAGGAGGTCAGGATCTATGAAATGGTAATTGGGGGGTGGGGGGGGGAATCTGACCAAAACAAACCACAGACACTCTTCTGGAATCTAGGTCAAAGACAAAAGGAATTACACATGACAGAATATGTATTAATCTGAAGCCATTTTATCAGTACACATACACTGGACCCAAACAAGTAGTAATCAGATGTGGGAGCCAGCTGAGTGGGCGTTTCAGGTAACTCAGAAGGGAGGCTAACTGAATCACATGCTAATGGATCACAGTTGGAAATTTCTGCATTGGCTATGGGGCTTGTTTACCATGAGACCGAAAGGCAATTAAATACAGAGACATCTAGTTCCCTACAGATACTCTGTAGCTCTGGCAACTCAGAGGGTCTACAAGCAACACCACCCCAACTAGTAACAAGCACATTCAGGACTCCAATCTTGTTTTCAAATACCATTTTCCAACTAAAGAAAGCAAGACTTTTCAGAGGAACAGCTGATCCTCACACCAGGGCAAATAGACAAACACTGTAAGTAAGGGGGAGAAGAGAGGAGGAGGAGGAGGAGGAGGAGGAGGAGGAGGAGGAGGAGGAGGAGGAGGAGGAGGGTGGAGGGGGAGGAAGAAAACCTTCACCATGAGCAGGACTACTCAGGAGGCTGAAATCTAAGGATCGAAGTTGGAAGTCAGTCCAGGCAGACAAACCTGAGATTCTTATTTCCAATTAACCAGGAAACAGCCAGAACTGAAGCCATGACTTTTGACGTGGGTAAAAAAGCTGCACAGGGTTGGGAGCTTGGCCTAGTGGCAGGGTGCGTGTGCAAAGTGATAGAGTACTAGCATGCATGAAGACTCAGGCTGGATTCCTTGGTATCACATACCTAGAAAAAGCTGGAAGTGGTGCTGTGGCTCAAGTGGTAGAGCTCTAGCCTTGAGAACGCCCAAGAACAGGGGTTCAAGGCCCTGAGTTCAAGCCCCAGGACTGGCAAAACAACCAAACCTTGATCCTCAGATCTCAAGCCTCCTGCGTGGCTAGAATCACAGGCTATTGGCTCACGCCGGTAATCCTAGCTACTGAAGAGGCTGAGTCTGAGGATTGGGGTTTGAAGCCAGCCTTGAGATTCTTATCTCCAATTAACCAGTAAAAAGCTGGAAGTAGAGCTGTGGCTCAGGTGATAGAGCACTAGCCTTAAGCAAAAGGAGCTTAGGGACAGCACCTAGTCCCTGAGGTTCATGCCCCAGCTTTGGCCAGGAAAAAAAAAAAAAAAAAGGTGGAAAAAAAAAAAAAAGCAAACTGTTAAGACAGAGATTTAAATATATGTTTGTTGATTTCATCATATCAAATACATTATGTAAAACCATTGCCTGCCCTCAGTACAGGTCAGCAGGACACTATCCGTCCAAAAGGTCAAATAAACAAGTACCTAGAACCTGTATAGTGCTCTCTCTGTGAAAACAGCTTCACCAACAACCAAATAGTTGGGTACCTGGGTTTTCTTAGTTTCTTCTTTGTGTTGGTGGTAGTGGTCTCAGGGCCTGAGGATTTCCTCTCAAGTCCAGCACTCCACCACTTTGAGTCACAGCACCACTTCTGGTTTTCTGGTGATTAACTGGACATAAGAGTCTCAAGGACTTTCCTGCCCAGGCTGGCTTTGAATCTCAAATCTCAGCCTCCGGAGTAGCTAGGATTACAGGTATGAGCCCCCAGCACCTGGCTTCTCAGTTTCTTATACCTTGAAAAAACTTAGAAGTTAAAGAAATTTTGAATACTAGAGAAAAGTAGGGAATGGGAAAATATAGGAGAGTTCTTTTCCATGATTTCAACCACTGACAATACCAATTATCTGTTGACCATATTTCCTTCCAATTCTCTACACTGTAAGGATGGGGTTCAGGGTATTTTTATTTTGTTTCATGGTGGTACTGAAGCTTGATCTAAGGGACTTGAGCTCAGGCTCTTACCCTTGGCACTTTACCAGTTGAGCCACAACTCTAGATCTGGCATTTTTCTTTTTTTTCGGGGGAGGGCTGTCCTTGAGCCTCTTTATGTTCAAAGCTTGTAGTGCTCTACTAGCACAGAACTACTTGTGGCTTTTTCTGAGTAGCTGAGCCACACCTTTGCTGGGTAATCGGAAATTAGAATCTCTTTAGTTTGGCTTTGAAACATGATCTCACCCTCCTGAGTAGTCAGGATGACAGGCATTAGCCATTAGAACCCAGACTGGAAGACTTAAAATTTTCTCTTCTCTGTAATGCTCCTCTATTCTGCAGATGTACAAAATCACTCTTACTTTTCGTATTTGTCCATTGTAGAGCTTGGACTCACAGTCTGGGCACTGTGCGTAAACTTTTTTTTTGCTAGTCCTGGGGCTTGAACTCAGGGCCTGAGCACTCCCTTGGGCTTTCTCAAGACTAGAGCTCAACCACTTTTAGCCACAGCACCACTTCCAGCTTTTTCTATGTATGTGGTACCAAGGAATTGAACCCAGGATTTTGTGTATGCTAGACACTCTACCCACCAGGCTACACTCCTAGCCCCATAAGCTCTTTTTGCTCAAGGCTAGTGTCCTGCCACATCCAACCTTTTCTCGTTAATCATATTTAAGTTTTATAGACTTTTCTGCTTCGGCTGACTTTGAACTATGGTCCTCAGCCTCCTGAGTAGCCAGGATTATAGGTGTGAGCCATCAGTGCCCAACTCACTCTTACTTCTATGAAGAACTTCCTCATATCTTGTCTTTCAGATCATTTCATAGTTATAATATTTCAACTAGCTCCAACAATTTACATACATTACAAATGCTTCCAGTTCACTACTAAAACAACACTCTGGGGGCCGGGAGTTTGGCCTAGTGGTTAAAGTGCTTGCCTAGCATGCATGAAGACCCGGGTTCGATTCCTCGGTACCACATACATAGAAAAAAGCCAGAAGTGGTGCTGAGGCTCAAGTGGTAGAGCTTTAGCCTTGAGAAAGTCCAAGGACAGTGCTCAGGCCCTGAGCTCAAGCCCAGGACTGGCAAAAAAAAAAAAAAAAAAAAAACACTCTGGGGGCCAGGAGTTTGGCCTAGTGGTACAGTGCTTGCCTAGCATGCACGAAGACCCGGGTTTGGTTCCTCGGTACCACCTTCATAGAAAAAAGCTGGTAGTGGTGCTGAGGCTCAAGTAGTAGAGCTCTAGCCTTGAGAAAGTCCAAGGACAGTGCTCAGGCCCTAAGCTGAAGCTTAGGACTGGCAAAGAAAAGAAAAAAAAAAAAAAAAACAGCACCTCTGATCAACCACCACAATTCTGCTTATAAAGTTCCTCTGACTTTAGGATTATTTTCTTTAAGACTCAGTTAAGGTACTGGGCCAAGAAATATATACACTTTTAAACGAGCTATGTGGTTGCCAAATACATTTTGAAAGCACTGCTCTAATTTACATTACACAGGGCAGGTCTCAATGAGAGTCTAAAGGTGGAGAGGCTCAAGCCAACATTCATTTCTATTTCAGTGCCATCAGGAGGGTTTAGGAATGCCAACTTTTGTTCAAGCAGAAAGAATATTGCAATTTTGGCAGGGACACTCCATTAGCTTTGCTACTGGTTCTTGCTTCTACAACAACGTAATATTTGGCCACCAAGCATTTCTGGAAGAGGAAAAACACAGAAGAAACAGGCTTAACAACAACCTCAGTTACATGTTTCAGATCCTTGCAAAGTGATTTCTTTATAATACAGCAGATTATAATTTTATTTATTTTTATTGTTATTATAAAGATGATGTACAGAAGGCAAAAATTACATAAGTCAGATAATGAATACATTTCTTTTTGGACAATGTCACTCTTTATAATTTTCTATTCTTTCTTTTTTTTTTCTTTTGCCAGTCCTGGAGCTTGAACTCAGGGCCTGAGCACTGTTCCCGGGCTTTCTCAAGGCTAGAGCTCTACCACTTGAGCCACAGCACCGTTTCTGGCCTTTTCTATGTATATGTGTTACCAAGGAATGGAACCTGGGTCTTTGTGCATGCTAGGCAAGCACTCTACCACTAGGCCAAACTCCTGGCCCCCTAATTTTCTTTTTAAAGCAATTTTTTTGTGTGTGCTCGTCCTCGGTCTTGTATTTGGAACCTGGGCACTGCTCCCTGAGCTTTCATGCTTCTCTACTTGAGCCACAGCTGCACTTTCAACTTTTCAGAGATTGATTGGAGAGAAGAGTTCCTAGACTTTTTTTTTTTTTTCCCCTGACTGGCTTTGAACCTCGAACTTCAGCTAAGATTTCTGGTGTGAGCCACCAGCACTTCAGGTGGTATTTGGGACTAAACTCAGGGCCTATCCCTATCACAACAATAAGCACATGTTCTATCACTAATCTACACCCCCAGCCCTACAGCTGAAAAAACAAACAAGCACTAATGCCAATAAACATCTACTTACCTCTACTTCCAATCCCCAGTACAGCCTACATAGAGTAGAAAACTGTCTGAGTGGTTAACAAATTTTTTTTTTAAACCAGTCCTGTGGCTTCAACACAGGGCCTGGACATTGTCCTTGGGCTTTCTCAAGGCCAGTGCTCTACCAATTGAGCCACAGCACCACTTCCGGCTTTTTCTGTGTACATGGTACCCAGGAACGGAATGCAAGGCTTCCTGCATGCTAGGCAAGCACTCTACCACTAGGCCATTCTCTAGGCCCTTTTCCTAGTTTCTTCTTTTCTTACTTTCTTTTTTTTTTTTTTGGTTGGTCATGGGACTTGAACTCTGGGCCTAGGGGCTGTCCCTGAGCTCTTCAGTTCAAGCTACCACCCTACCTCGGGAGCCACAGCCCCACTTTCCATTTTTAGTGATTAATTGGCGATAAGAGTCTCACATTCTTTAATGCTCAGGTTGGCTTTGAACTTCAATCCTCAGATTTCAGCCTCCTGAGTAGCTAGGATTACAGGTGTGAGCCACTGCATCTGGCTCCTTTTTCTAGTTTTTTAAAGCATTGTTTTCCATGATTACACGTTTATTTCTATTCTATGTAGGAAACTATATTAACTATCTTCAGTCCACCTTCCTGTACAATATTGTAAGTCAGATATGAGTGGCAAAAATCAATCATTTAAAAGAATTATGTGGAAGCACCCATTTGGATCAATGCTAAAGAAAAACCAAATCTCTTCCAATGATTAAGCCCAGCTACTCAGGAGGCTAAGATCTAGATGGAGGTAAGAAGCTAGACAAGGCAGAAAACCCTATCCCCATAATAACAACCAGGTGTGGCTCAAGTGGTAGCGTGCCAACCCAGCAAGCAAGCCAAGCCAAGTATAAGGCTCTGAGTTCAAACTCCAATAGGCAAAAAAGAAAGAAAGCTAAGTCTGCAATTTCAATGGCTTGAGAATATATCTGGTTTACAATCAGATATAAATGAAATGTTAACCTTAGCTCATAATGTCTCGGGGACACATGTCCAATATTATCAATTGTCACCACCCATCTTCTAGCAGGCAGACTCAACTGAGTAGAGCTTATTGCAAAATATTCCTTGCTCTGTGATGTTTGTCTTCCCTTTCCTTTTTCCCTATGCTGGAGATGAGTCCAGCATGCGTATGCTAGCAGAAGCTCTATGTCTTGAGCCAGGCCTTACCTCATTTTTCCTTCTTCCTTAACCCACCTTAGAGATAATCTGTTCAATAAATGATTTTAGGACTTACATCAATTTACCCAAAAGCGTAACTGAAGATGTATGGCACTAATGAGAAGGGCAATATTTACATCTGGAGCAAAAACAAAACTGAGTCCCAATCTCTGGTAAAATATACAGGGGAGCTAGGAGCCACGAGCTGGGTGCTGGTGGCTCATCCCAGCTACTCAGGAGGCTCAGATCGGATCATCGTGGTTCAAAGACAGCCTGGGCAGGAGTCAGTAAGACTCTTATCTCTAATAAACAATCCCGCACAAAAACGAAAAAAGAAAGCCAGAAGTGGAGCTATGGCTCAATGGGTAGATCGCTGGCCTTGGGCAAAAAAGAAGCTTGGGGACAGTGCACAGGCCCTGAGTTCAAGCCCCAGAAGGTTCCCACACCAATGCACACAAATGCGTGTAGAGGACACTGCTCTGTCTACTCCATGCAAATTTGTTCCACACCCATCACGGGATGTAAATCACTGGGCAAACACCTTTAGAAATACTAGGATCCCCAATCTAGCTGCTGCTAAAGTATAATTCAAGGAAGGAAGGAATCAAAAACAACATGTATGGAGTAAAAGAGTTTTTTGTTTTGTTTTGGGAGCAGGGGCAGTCCTGGGGCTTGAACCCAGGGCCTGGGCACTGTCCCTGAGCAAGCACTCTAAGCCACATTCCCAGCCATTAACTAGACAGTTTTAACAAACTATTTGGCTAGAGACTGGGAAACTAGGGTCATCTTGCTTTCCTAACAAGATTCTCTCTCTACAACTTCACTGTGGATACTGACATGATTTGCCAGTATGTATGATCTCAGCAGAGATCCACCTTAGTAGAGATCCAGGAACTCTGCGTTCCAATTGTCTGGTTGGCTCCAGGTTGCGGAGGATACATATTGTTTTCAGTGATTCCCAAAGAGAAAGCTGGCCAAAAAAAAAAAAAGGTGGGGGGAGGAATCTTTTGGGTTTTTTGGCCATCACACAGCTTAGCTTTATAGGAAATATGCAGTTGAAATGGAACATCCACTCCCAGGCTGGAACTGCAGCTCAAGTGGAAGAAGGCTTGCCTAGACTTCAATATCAACCCCCACCCACCCACAGTAATCACTGCCAGGCTTTAATCTTTAACTAGAACCGTTTTGTGGTTTGCCAGTATTTGGGCTTGAATTCAGGGCCCAGGTGCTGTTTCTGAGGTTTGTTTTTTTTTCTTGGCTGGCAGTCTATCACTTGGGCCACATTTCCACTTCTGGCTTTTTGGTGATTAATGGAGATTAGAGTCTCCCTGACTTTCCTGCCTGGGCTGGCTTCAAATTTCAATCTTCAGCTCTCAACATCCTGAATAACTAGGATTACACGAATGACCCATAAGAGCCCAGCTTCCCTTATAAAAAGGAAGCTTCCCTCTGGAAGGACATCAAATGTGTCTGAAAATCGCTTAGACACGCGTGATGATCCACTCTCATGGTGCTAATGGTTCCTAGCCTTCCCCTAACTCCAGTTCTTCCAAGGGACCTGTCCTCATCTTTAAGCATTCTCCTCCCAATCCTTCAAGCCATCCAGCACTTGAGGCCTTATGTGGAGACTACACTTTTCTATCCTATGCACACACCAGGTCAGGATAAGCATTTAAAATTCAACCAGGGCTGGGAACGTGGCTTAGAGGGAGAGTGCTTGCCTAGCATGCAGGAAGCCCTGCCCTCGGTTCAAATCCTTGGTACTACCTACACAGGAAAAGCCTTGAGCAAAAGTTGTTCAGGGGCAGTGCCCAAGCCCAGAGTTCATGCCCCAGAACTGGCCAAGGGAAAAAAATGGGGGGCCTACTAATAAGAGTGCTTGCCTAGCATGCACAAAAACCTGGGTTCAATTCCTTGGTACCACATATATAGAAAAAAACTGGAAGTGGTACTGTGGCTCAAACAGAAGAGTGCTAGCCTTGAGAAAGCCCAAAGACAGTGCTTAGGTCCTAAGTTCAAGCCCCAGGATTGGCAAAAGGAAAAAAAAAGTGTGAGGTGGCGCAGGATTTGGCCTAGTGGTCAAGTGCTTGCCTAGCATGCACAAAGACCAGAGTTAGATTCCTCGGTATCATATACATAGAAAAAAACTGGAAGTGGTACTGTGACTCAAGTGGTAACTCTAGCCTTGAGAAAGTGCTCAGGCCCTGAGCTCAAGCCCCACGAATAGGAAAAACAAGACAAAACAAAAAGCTCCACCAAAATCCAGTGGAGCCTTTCCTACTCCTATTTTGTTTCCTGAGAAATTATGTCCTGCTCTCTTTTTTCCCCCATGGAAACTTACTCTGTGCTTCTCCGGCTCTAATCTACAGACTTTGTCATTATGCTTCTTCAAGGAAAAGTCTTTTTGTTCCCCTAGGTTTTTTGCTGCTGGGTGCCAGTCGTGGGACTTGAACTCAGGGCCTGGGCTATGTCCCTGAGCTTCTTTGTTTAGGGCTAGCCCTCTACCACTTGAGCCACAGTGCCACTTGTGGTTTTTCTATGCATATGGTTCTGAGAACTAGAACTCAGTGCTTCATGTATGCTAGACAAGCACATTACCACTGGGCCACGCTCCTGGCCCTTCCAAGAGACTTTTCTTTCTTTCTTTCTTTCTTTTTTTCAGTTGTGAGGCTTGAACTCTGGGCCTAGGCACTGTCCCTGAGCTCTTCAGCTCAAGGCTAGCACTCTACCACTTGAGCCTCGGCACTATTTCCGGTTTTCTGGAGGTTAATTGGAGATCAAGTCTCACAGATTTCCATATCTAGTCTGACTTTGAATTGCAATCCTCAGATCTCAATCTCCTTTGTAGCTAGGATTACAGGTTTGGGCCACGGACACCTGGCTTATGCCTGTAATATTAACTACCCAGGAGGCTGAGATTTGAGAATCATGATGCCAAGACAGGAAGGTCTGTGAGACTCTTATCTCCAATAAACTATTTTTTAAAAATAAAATAAAAACCGGAAGTGGCACTGTGGTTCAAGTGATAAAGAGTGCTTGGGTTGAGCAAAAGAAGCTCAAATACCATGCCCAAGCTCAGAATTCAATCACCAGGCAAAACCAAAAAGAAAATAGCCAATGCCTTAGTTACTTGCCAGAAGGGCATGTGACAGGCCAAGCAGAATGCAGAAATGAGTCAAGCCTGTGAAACAGGCCAGCTGGAGTACAAATGTAAAAACTGGGTTCCTAAGACTTACCAACATGTGTTAAATTTTAAAAAAATGGAAGGAAAACCGGGTGCGGTGGCTCATGCCTGTCATCCTAGCTACTCAGGAGGCTGGGATCTGAGGATCAGGGTTCAAAGCCAGCCCGGCCACAAAAGGACCTGAGACTCTTATCTCCAATTAACGTCTAGAAAATGGGAAGCGGGGCTTGGCTCAAGGGTAGGGTGACAGCCGTGAGCTGAAGAGTTCAGGCTGAGTACAAACCCCACCAAAAAAAGGGGGGAAGGAAGAAAAAGAGACAGCCCAGTCAAAAGGGTCCATGGAAAGGGAGATGGGCAACTGGCAAAATCCCCAGTAATATCATAAAAGCCTGCCCCATGAATAGCCTGCTAATAAAAGATTAAAAAGCCTGCTTCCAACTCCATCATCAGTGCAGTATTAATAACACTATGCATCTTTGCAAACATGTCCAACTGTTTTAAGTGTTGTCTTAATAAACCAATTTTTCTCTTGCCTCTCCCTTGTAAGAGTCATTTGCTTATTCCAAGCCACTACACTGAATTCTCTGAAATCTTAGCTCCTGGACCCCTATCATTCTTTGCAAGTCTGCTTGAGTCCTGGTGATTTTACTACTTGCATAACTGTTCTAGTAACAGCTGGCACTCTACATCCACAATTTCAACCACATCAAATAAATATTTTGGAGAGCTGAGTGCTAGTACCTAGTAGAATACCTAGCTACTCAGGAGGCTGAAAATTGCAGTTCGAAGCCAGCCTGGGAAGGGAAGTCCAGAAGACACTGACTGCCAATGAACCACCAGAAAACTAGAAATGGAACTGTGGCTCAAAATGGTAGTGCCCTGAGCAAAAGAGCTCAGGGACAACACTCAGGCCCCATCAGTTCAAGTACTATAATTGATTAAAAAAAAAAAAAAAAAAAAAAAGCCAGAAGCAGAATTGTGGCTCAAGTGGTACAAATCTATCTTTGCACAAAAAAAGCTCAGGGATGGCACCCAGGCCCTGAGTTCAAATCCCATGACTGGCACACCACAACTGCCACACATACACAAAAATTATGACTCCAGCTGGGCACCAGTGGCTCACATCCATAATTCTAGCTACTCAGAAGGATGAGAACTTGAGGACCACAGTTCAAAGCTAGCTAAGGCAGGAATGTCCATGAGACTTTTATCTCGTAACTAATAAAAAGCTGGGTAAATCTAAAAGCTTGACATAGCCTAAAACAATCACCTTCACTAGTTATTTAAAATTAGCTGGTTCCAAACACAGGAAATACAGAACTATAGGAAACAAAAACTTGGAAACAGGCTGGGAATGTGGCTTAGTGGTAGAGAGCTTGCCTAGCATGCATGAAGCCCAGGGTTCAATCCCTCAGTACCACATAAGCAGAAAAAGCCAGAAGTGGCGCTGTGGCTGAAGAGGTAGAGTGCTGGCTTTGAGCAAAAAAGAAGCTCAAGAACAGTGTGCCTAAGCTGGACGTGGTGGCTCATGCCTGTAATCCTAGCAACTCCTAAGAGGCTGAGATCTTAGGATCACAGCCCAGGGACAAAAGACACACTATTATCTCCAACTAATCACTAGAAATGGGAAGTGGAGCTTTGGCTCAGGGATAGGGCAGTAGCCTTGAAATAAAGAGGTCAGTGAAGGCACCCAAGCTTAGAATTTAAGCCCCATGATCCCCTCCCCACCCCCAAAAAAGAACAGTGCCCAGGCACTGAGTTCAAGACGCAAGACTAGTCAAAAACCAAAACCAAAACCAAATTTAAAACACCAGATGGGCTGAGAAACAAGTAGACCTTAGGAGTTCCAAATCAAATTATGGGAATATGATGAAATAGGAGTTTGGCCTAGTGCTAATTGCTTGCCTAGCATGCACAAAGACCCGGGTTCAATTCCTCAATATCACCTACATAGAAAAAGCTGGAAGTGGTGCTGTGGCTCAAGTGGCAGAGCTCTAGCCTTGAGAAAATCCACGGACAATGCCCAAGGCCATGAGTTCAATCCCCAAGACCGGACAAAAAAACAACAACAAACTTTCATTAAACTTCATATTTGCAATGAGAAACAGTGAGAAGCAACTTGCTCTCCCTCTTGACGGACATGGAGAATCTGAGCACATGTTCTCTCATGGCTCCCTATGCCTTCAGATTATATTAAAACTGTTTGCACCGTTCAAAGGCTTCTGAAAGCTGGGATTCGTGTACCCTTGCAGTCTGGTTTTTTATTTATTTTCGTTTTGTGCCAGTCCTGTGACTTGAATGCTTTTTGCGCTCAGACTGGCACTCTACAACTGGAGCCACAGCTCTACTGCAGGCTTTTTTGGTGGTTAGCTGGAGGTTAAGAGTCTCCCACCCAAGACAGCGTCACAGGCGATCCTCAGATCTCAGCTTTCTGAGTAGCTGGGGTTATAGGTATGAGCCACCAGTGTCCAGTCTGATAGTCCACTCCAAATCCATCACAACAGCCATACTCAACACACTCCCTTCTGCCCCAGTGTACAACCTATTTGTCAGCATTAAACACCCTCCTGCCCACAAACAGCTGAAATTCTCTCCCTCCTTCAAAGCAACAAGGGAGAGTGGCCAGAGTCCAGCCTTTTAAGTCCAGATCCGTTTGCAGTCAACTACTTGAGAGTTTAAGGACAGATTTGTTCCCTCACCTGAGGACCACTGAACCAAATGATGATTATGAATTATCTCAGACCGTACCTAAGGCACAGCAGCTATCCAACAACTGTAACTAAGCCATCCTTCACCCTCCACCAACTGCTCTTACCCTAAGTTCTCAATTTATAAGAATGATAAAAGAAAGCAAGCCAGCACACACGCACATACTACACCATGAACACCGTCTTCCTAGATGCTCTCATTACTCGTCATTCCTCTGTCTTCATACAATCATAGATAGTCCGCGAAACTAACCCTTCCCTCCAATTAATCGCTAGAAAAACAGAATGGAGCTGTGGTTCTAGCCTTGAGCAGAAACACCCAGGCCCTAAGTTCAAGCCCCATGGCAAAAAAAAAAAAAAAAAAAGAGATGTTTAATTCTCTATAGATTTCCCAAAAGGGTTCAAACTGCCAGACAATGGTAGCTCATGTGTGGAATTCTAGCTACTCAAGAGGCTAAGATCTGAGTGTGATTCAAAGTAACTTCAGGCAGAAAAATCCAAGAGAGTCTTACCTCCAATTAACCAGCAAAGGCTGGGCGTGGTGGCTCACGCCTGTAATCCTAGCTACCCAGGAGGCTGAGATCTGAGGATTGTGGTTCAAAGCCAGCCTAGATCTAAAGTCTGTGGGACTCTTATCTCCAATTAATCACTAGAAAACTGGAAGTGGCGCTGTGGCTCAAGGGCTAGGGCAGTAGCCTTGAGCTGAAGAGCTCAGGGACAGTACTCAGACCCAGAGTTCAAGCCCCATGACCGACAGACATATGCACACACACAAGCCAGAAGTGGAGGTGCAGCCCAAGTGGTAGAGTGCCAACCAAGCAAGCCAAGCAAACTGAGCAAGTCAAGGTCCAGTGTGCAAGCCCTGGTACCCATAGAGAAGAATGAATGAGGAAATGAATGAATATTGATAAAGGTTTAATGACAGCCCTATCATGAATCTCACCATGACTGTTTATATAACACACAAATGTAAAATGTGCTTCAACAAATTCAACTTTATAAATCTTCATTAATTCTTATTAATCTTAACTTTGTGGTAGAGCACTAGCCTTGAGCAAAAAAGCTGAGTTCCAAGTCCAAGAACAAGGACCAAACAGGAGGGGAAGGGAGTACAACAAGATTTACAAATGTTTTCCTAACTCTTAACACAACCAGGACTTGATCCTGAAGAGCCATAAGGGATAAAATGATCTGCCAAAGTTAATAAAACTCTGAAATCGGTGGTCTACAAGAAATGGAAGCTAATTATCTGCTATGGACTTAATTCTTTCATTTTTAATGAGCTGGGTCAACTTCTCTACTAAAAATGCCAACCAAATATCAGCTAGAGAGAGAGGGAGAGAGAGGGAGAGAGAAGGGGTGACATTGTTCAAAAAGAAATGTACTCATTACCCAACTTAGGAAGTAATAATCCCTCTGTATATCACCTTTCTAGTAACAATAAACAATAATAACAAGCACCAGCTATGTCTCTAATAGTATTTTACCATTTATATGCTTCCAACACAATTCAAGGGGGCGGACACCTCAAAACTGACAGTGAAACCTAATGGACATTACAGAAAAGCAAGAACTCACACACACACACAAAATTAACACTGCACCATTTACATTCCATCCTCAACATTATAACATAATATTTACAAAGAGTATACAGCAGAGAAGTTAAAAACTTAGGAAAGGTTCTGGAAAGATGGGCCTGGGGGCCGGGAGTTTGGCCTAGTGGCAGAGTGCTTGCCTAGCATGCACGAAGACCCAGGTTCAATTCCTCAGTACCACATACATAGAAAAAAGCCGAAAGTGGTTCTGAGGCTTAAGCAGAAGAGTTCTAGCCTTGAGAAAGTTTGAGGACAGTGCTCAGGCCCTGAGCGCAAGCCCAGGAGTGGCAAAAAAAAAAAAAAAAAAAAAAAAAAAAGATGGGCCTAGCTTTAAATCTGATGCCATCATTTAGATGGTTAGATTACTAGTTGTGTTGTTTAGGCATGCTATCCATATCTTATAGCCCTTATCTGTACAAGTAATAGTATGAACTTGGTAGGGCTGGTGTTAAATGAGTTGTGTATGCTACTTGCCTGGTAGAGTACTTGCACTAAGGTGAATATATTAATAAATGGTGTTCTACATAACAGTACATAAGTATTAAGGCTCTTCATAAACTTTTCCCAAGCCAAGGTCCAGGGGCTCACGCCTGTGAAATCTCAGGAGATTGAGATCTGAGGATCTCGGTGAGAAGCCAGCTCCAAGCTGGAAGTGGAGCTGCAGCTCAAGTTAGTAGAGCATCAGCATAGAGCGGAAAAAGCAAAAAGGACAGCAGCCAGTATGAAGAAGAAGAAGAAGAAGAAGAAGAAGAAGAAGAAGAAGAAGAAGAAGAAGAAGAAGAAGAAGAGGAGGAAGAAGAAGAAGACGACGACGACTGCTGAATACATACTAATACTGCTAAATCCATATTAATGTTTGAAGCACTTTGCAGTCCACACCCTATAAGTTCATTGCAACTCTGAAATCCCCTCTGGGGAGAAAAGACCTTAAAGAGGCTATGCACTCCCAGAAAGAACAAGGACGACGACGACAAACACAGGAAAATGATTAGCAAGTAGATTTGGTGGAAACCAACAACAACAACAAGCCTTGACTGACTAGAGCAGTGGGGTGGCTCAGGCCTCTATCATTCTAGTTACTCAGGAGGCTGGAGGTGTGAAGAAGAAAAAAAAAAAAAAAAAGAATGCTGGAGGAGGAGGAGGCGGAGGTGTGGCTGGGGGGGAGTAGAAGAGCTGTAGCCTAGAGCAAAAAACAAAAACCAGCGAGAGAGTGAGGCCCTGAGTTCAAGTCCCATGAAGACCATTTAAAATAATAATAATAATAATAATAATCCAGCCCACTTTTTGCCCTCACACCAGATTCAGCAGCTAGGCTGCCCCCCCTCCACCACACACACACACACCCCTGCTCAAGCACGGCGGGGCACACGAGCCCACAGAGGCGAACCCCCAATACCACGGCCAAAGCCGTGGGCTGGGACCCGGGGCCCCGTGGGGGGGGGGTCCGTGGGGGCGGGCGGGCGGGGGACAGGCCCGGATGATGGAGGTGCCTGGCCTGTCCTCGGGGTGGGGGGGGGGCTCGGGGGCAGTTAGCGTCCGAGGGGGGAGGGGACGGGGGAGGCGCCGCGACCCCCCCCACACACAGACACCGAGGAGCCGCTCCGCTCCTGCGACGACCGTCCATTCCCCGCCTCCCCGGGCCCCAGTCCCGCCGCGACGGCTTCCGCTGCCACCTCCGACTCGCCGCTACCTGAAACTGCAGCAGCTTCTCGGTCTGCTCCTGGGTGAGCTCCCGCTCCTCAGGCGCCGCCATCTTGCCGCCGCCTCTACGCTCCTGACCCGTCCGCACCGTCACCCGCCGGAAGTGACGCAGGGCGCAACCACTTCCGGTCCCCCGAAACGGCCGCCCCGGCTGGAGAGCAACTGCGTCTGCGCGTGACGACGCACCGCGTCTCGCTCGGCCGCCAGGGGGCGCCGTGCTCGGGCTGGATTCCCGAACGCTTCCGGAAACAGCCGAGCCTCGGGTGGGACTACCACGCGTTCCCCGGGGACGATCGGCCGGAGAGTGCGACGTTCCCGGATGGATCCGAGACCTCTCCCTCCGCGAAGGCCCGAGTGGCGCTCGGCTCCTTTTCCCCGGCAGCTCTTTACCATCACGATTCCCGGGATCTCCTGTAGGCCTCAAGATTTGGCGGGAAACTTGGCCCTGGTGAAATACCGACGGTTCGACGCCCGATCGTTGTACCCGGATGTTTCCGGGCCTTGTCTCTGGAGGTTCCCACGCCCGATCGTTGTGCCCGGATGTTTCCAGGCCTTGTCTCTGGAGGTTCCCGGAACCCCTCGAGCGCCCCTGGGGGGTTTTGGATGGGGGGGGACACAGCCTGGGAACCAGAAGCTACCATTGAGACTTAGGGGGTCACTCTCTGGGCGTGCCTGCACCCCGTTTTCTGATGGTGGGGTGGCTAATGCTTCTCCCCAAAGGAAACCCCGCCAAGCGGATGTCCCTCTGGGCTGGAGCTCGGGGCCTAGTCCACGAGTCCTGTCTGGGGTTCAGGGCTGGAAGTCCCTGGGCAGATCCCTTGGGCTCCACGTGGGGAAGAGTTGAATGAGATTCCTCCATGAATCCTCCACAAACCGCCTATACTCTTTTTTTTTTTTTCTTTTTCTGCCAGTCCTGGGCTTGAGCTCAGGGCCTGAGCACTGTCCTTGGGCTTTCTCAAGTCTAGAGCTCTACCACTGGAGCCTCAGCACCACTTCCAGCTCTTTTTTCTGTGTATGTGGTATCGAGGAATCAAACCTGGGTCTTCATGCATGCTAGGCAAGCATTTTAACCACTAGGCCAAACTCCCAGCCCCCCAATGTCATTCTTTAAAGAAATAGAAGAGGCAACCCAAAATTTCATATGGAATAATAAAAGACCCCGTATAGCAAAAACACTTCTTAGCAGAAAGAACAGCACAGGAGGAATTTCAATACCAAACTTTAGACTCTATTACAGAGCTATAATGACCCAAACAGCTTGGTATTGGCACAAGAACAGGCCTGAAGACCAATGGAATAGAACTGAGGACCCAGATATTAAACCACAGACCTATGGACACCTAATCTTTGATAAGGGAGCCAAAAATTAGAATGGAAGAAAGATAGCCTCTTCAACAAGTGGTGCTGGCAGAATTGGTTAAGCACCTGCAGAAAACTAAAGTTGGATCCTTCTTTGTCACCCTGCACCAGGATTAACTCCAAATGGATCAAAGACCTCAAGGTAAAAGCAGATACATTGAAAACTTTACAAGAAGGAATAGGAAATACAGTAGGTCTCCTTGGCACAGGTCAAAACTTTCTTAATAAGGACCAAGAAACACAACAAATCAGAGAAAGGCTTGATAAGTGGGACTGCATTAAACTGCAGAGCTCCTGTATGGCAAAGGACATAGCTAGTAAATTAATTAGGAAGCCTACAGAGTGGGAGAAGATCTTCACCAACCATACAAAGGAGAAAGGCCTCATATCTAAAATATATCAACAGCTCAAAAAATTGAATCACTCCAAAACTAATCTCCAAAGTAACAACCATCCCATTTAAAAATGGGCCAAAGACTTAAAGAGAGTCTTCTCTGAACAAGAAACAAAAATGGCCTATAGACACATGAAGAAATGCTGAACATCTCTGGCCATATAAGGAATGCAAATCAAAACAACTCTAAGATTCCACCTCACTCCAGCTAGAATGGCCAGGATCAGGAAAACGAATAATAACAGATGCTGGACGGGATGTGGCCAGGAGGGATCACTACTACACTGTTGGTGGGAGTGCAGACTCGTTCAACCACTATGGAAAGCAGTGTGGCAGTGCCTCAAAAGACTAAACATAGAACTTCCCTATGACCCAGCAATTCCACTACTTGGCATTTACCCAATAGTTCCAGAAACAAGGACATACTAAATCCACCTTCACAATGATGTTCACTGCAGCACTATTCACCATAGCAAAGATATGGAACCAACCCAGATGCCCCTCAGTTGATGAGTGGATCAACAAGATGTGGTATTTATACACAATGGAATTCTATGCTGCCAGCAGAAAGAACGACATCACCCCATTTGTAAGAACATGGAAAGGTGGGTGGGGGGAGGGTAATGGGTACCAAGACATGTGAAAGAAAGGGTATCAATGTATGTGAATTAATGCACCTTCTATCTGGCAAATATCATGTAACCCTTTTATTAATTACAATCAAAATATTAAAAAAAAGAACATGGAAAGACTTAGAAAAAAATCATATTAAGCGAAGTAAGCCAGACTGAAAGGAACATAGGCTCAATGGTTTCTCTCATTTGTCATAATCAGTAGAAACCTTGCGCTCTCCTAGCAGAGATTTGCAATAAAGCAAAACCTAGATACATAAGGCCATATAGTATGACACTAAATGAAAGGACCTCCAGGATATAGAAACAAAAGCCATAGAATGAGTGATTGTTGTCCTTAATGTACTATGTTGTCTCTCATCTCTTTTGCTGTCCCTTGGTTATCTCATATTGTTCCAGTATTTCACCTTGTTATCTGATATATTGTATAAATGCTTATTTGGTTATTTGAAATTGGATAAGGAAGGGGGGAAAAACAAGATGAGGGGCTGGGGTGGGGGGAGGGAAATGGGGACCAAGACATGAGAAAGGGTATCAATGTATGTGAAATAATGCACCTGCTATCTGGTGACTATAATGTAACCCTTCTATTAATTACAATAAAATATATATATATATATATATATATATATATATATATATATATATATATATATATATATATATATATAGCTATTCAGAGGCTGAGAGCCAAGAATTGTGATTCAAAGCCAGCCTGGACAGGAAAGTCTGTGAAACTTTTATCTCCAGCTAACCAAGACTGAAAACGGTTAGAGCACTGGTTTTGAGTGGAAAAAGCTAAGAGCCAGGGCAGGGAGTGTGGCCTGGTAGTGGGTTCCATTCCCCAGAACCACACACTGGGGGAAAGGAAAACTGGAAGTGGTGCTGTGGCTCAAGTGGCAGAGCGCTAGCCTTGAACAACAACAACAACAAGTGCCCCAGGACAGCGCCCAGGCCCTGAGTTCAAACCCCAGGCCTGGCTGCTCAGGAGATGGAGCTCTGGAGAGCCCGGGGATGGGGGTGCAGACTCTGGAGCTGAATTCCCGGGCTCCTCCAGCTCTGGGGGTGGGGGTGGTGAGGGAGTGGGGAGCCATTTCATGGTGAGAGGAGGGGGGGATCCCTCCACCGATCGGTGCAGGCGCAGAGGCGGGCTGGGGTGGTGGTGGGGGGGGGGGACCCGGGCCTCGGTCCCCTCCCTCGGCCGGTGACATCACCGCATTCCGGTCCCCGGCTCCTCCCGCCCCAGCCAGCCAGCCAGCCGCAGTGACAGGCGAGCCGGGGTGGGGGTGTGGAGAGGGGGGGCCCCCCGGGTGGCGGAGGAGAAGGAAGTCCGTCTGTCCGTGCGTCCGTGCGTCCGTGCGCGCCAGGCCCCAGGCTGCAGCCCGAGACGCACGGTGACCTCCGGGGCTGCGGCCACCCGGAAAACCATGGCTGATGACTTCGGCTTCTTCTCGTCGCCCGACGGCGGGGTCCCCGAGGCGGCGGCGGGGACGGAGGAGGACCCGGCGGCCGCCTTCCTGGCCCAGCAGGAGAGCGAGCTCGCCGGCATCGAGAACGACGACCAGGCCTTCGCCGCAGCACCTGCTGGCGGCCAGGTGGCCTCGGCGCAGCCGGGAGCCGCCGGTGCCGGTGAGTGCGCCCCCGGGCCCGGGGGTGGAGGGGACAGGGAGGGGGGGCACCACGCTCTCCCCTGGGGGACAGTGCGCCTGGGGTCCCCACAGACTCCGGTGGTGGGTGGGGAGCCCCACTTGAGGCCTGCCCCAGGCCAGCCAGGGGGATGTGGGGGGGGGGCTAGGCAGGAAAGAGGGGGGGAATCTTGGAGATGGCAGCCACTGAGGGCCTGGGGCATGAGCTGAGGCCTGAGGAATGGAACATTGCATCCTCAGATCCTCCCCCCCCCCCACTGTCTGTCTGTCTGTCTGACTCTGGAATCCAGCCCCCACCCAGTTCTAAGAGCCTTCCCAAGGCCCTGCTCACCCAGGTTCCCAGCTAAAGTGGTCAAGGTGTGGGCACAGCCCTCCAGCCCGCCCTGGGTGCTTAGTTCTCATCCAGCCAGGGGGAAAAGGAGTGGATACTGGGTGCCCCCCAGAGGGCACAGATTCTCCCTGGGGGACCACCTGCCACCCTTCAGGCACTTGGCTGGGTCTGCCAATCACAGCCAGTGGTTTCAGGGAGTTATTGAGCAGATTGTGGAGATAAAACACAGGCTCAACATGTATACTTTTTTTTTTTTGGTACCTGGCCTAGGGCTTGATCTCAGGGCCTGATCATTGTCCCTGAGCTTTGTAGCTCAAGGCTAATGCTCTAGTATTTGAGCCACAGGCTTACTGTCTGGCTTTTTGCTGGTGCCTTGGAAAGGAAAATCTTCAAGCACTTTCCTGCCCCACCTAGCTTTGAACCTCAATTCCCAGATCTCAGCCTCCTGAGTAGCTAGGATTAAAGATATGAACCACTAGCACCAAGCAACATGGATACAATTTAATAACTAGTGCGTGATATTTCAGGTGTCTAAGACTAGTTCTTTCCCTCCCCCCCCTTTTTTTTTTCTAGTCCTGGGGCTTGAACTCTGGGCTTGATCTCTGTCCCTGAGCTTCTTTTGCTCAAGACTATTGCTCTATCACTTGAGCCACAGTGCCATTTCAGGCTTCATCTGAATAGTTTATTGGAGATAGGAGTTTCAAGGACTGTCTTGCTGGTACTGGC
The DNA here is from genome assembly GCF_031878675.1 of Megascapheus bottae. NCBI lineage: Eukaryota > Metazoa > Chordata > Mammalia > Rodentia > Geomyidae > Megascapheus > Megascapheus bottae. The sequence continues at coordinate 4,671,850 of NC_143546.1, forward strand.
CTTGAACCATAATCCTCAGATCTTGACTTCACCGGTATCCAGCTAGCTCTTCCTATCTAAGGACTGGTCAGGGACAGGCCACACAGGGTTTTTTCAGGGGTCTGTAACCACCAGCTTAGGGGTTTTCCGAAGTTGGTGCAGGGCTGTTGTGTTTGATCACTCCTAGGATTGACTCTGATCCCTGAATCAGGGCATGGGTCCCTCAATAGTATATTTGTCAATGAAGTTCTTGCTCTGATTTTTGGCTAGAAAGAACCATTTCTTTTTCAATTTTTCTTTTCTTTTTTTTTTTTCTTCTTCAATTTTTTTTTTTTTTTTTTGGCCAGACCTGAGCTTGAACTCAGGGCCTGAGCACTGTCCTTGGACTTTCTCAAGGCTAGAGCTCTTCCGCTTGAGCCTCAGCACCACTTCCGGCTTTTTTCTATGTATGTGGTACTGAGGAATCGAACCCGGGTCTTCATGCATGCCAGGCAAGCACTTTAACCACTAAGCCAAACTCCCAGCCCCAAAGAATCATTTCTTAAACTAGTTTAACAACTCCAGGCACTGGTGACTCACAGCTGTAATCCTAGCTACTTAGGAGGGTGAGATCTGAGGATCTTGGTTCGAAGCTAGCCCAGGCAGAAAATGTCTGTGAGACTTTTCTGTTCGATTAACCAGCAAAAAGCCAGAAATGGAGGTGTAAAGCGCCAGGACTGAGCAAAAACATTAAGGGCCAGCATAAAGGCACATGTATGTATAAATAATATATATATACTACTATTATATATATTATATCTATATGTCATGAAGGTAAATAGCACCTCTGTGGTGGTATTTTGGTGATAGCAAACAGATCTTATTTCCTGTTATTGACATTTTGGAGGGGTCCATAGGCTCATTGCATATCTATTATATATATGATGTTTATAATCCAACCACCACGTTTATACTCAGGCAACATTTACTAAGCACCTACTTTTTGCTGCACCCACTGAGAATGTAAAAATGAAGACAGTTCCCAGGAACTGAGGGGTTGAAGCAACTTTCTCCACTTGATATGAGAAATGAACCAGGCCTTCTTGTAACACTGAAGGCCCAGGGAGTCTGAGTCCCTAACACAGGGTCACACAGCTGTGAGGGACTCACGTGAGATTCCAGGCTTACCAGCTCCAGACTCCATGTTGTTTCAACTGTTATATTGAACCAGGCAGTGTTGACTCACACCTATAGTCCTAGCTACTGAGAATTTGAGATCTGAGGGGTCTGAGTTCAAAGTCAGCCTGGACAGAAAAGTCTATGAGACTGTTATCTACAACTAAGCAGAAAAAAAGTTGGAAGTGGAGATGTGGCTGAAGGTGGTATAGAACCCTAACCTTGAGTGAAAAAGCTAAGTTAGAGGCCGGGAGTTTGGCCTAGTGGTTAAAGTGCTTGCCTGGCATGCACGAAGACCCGGGTTCAATTCCTTGGTACCACATACATAGAAAAAAGCCAGAAGTGGTGCTGAGGCTCAAGTGGTAGAGCTCTAGCTTTGAGAAAGTCCAAGGACAGTGCTCAAGCCCTGAGCTCAAGCCCAGGACTGGCAAAAATAAAAAATAAATCAGATTTTAATTGTTTTGTTTCTGTGAGTACTGGGGCTTGAACTCAGGGCCTGGTGCTGTCCCTTCGTTGTTGTTATTGTCGCTTTTTTTTTTTTTTCCACTCAAGGCTGGCACTCTACCCCTTGAGTCATACCACCGCTTCTGGTTTTTCCATAGTTCATTGGAGGATAAGTGTCTCGTAGACTCTATCACTCTGGCTGGCTTACAGGGAGGAGCCTCAGATCTCAGTTTCCTGAGTAGCCTGTGAGCCACTGTGCCACCGGACTTCAATATAGATCTTGTGAAAGACGAGCTCTCTGCCCTTAGCATGGACACCCCCCACCCCCCTCACAGCCATGTCCAAGGCCAAGTTCAAGCCCTGTATCCATTTATCCACACACCCCTGCTTGGGAGACCTCTCCTTCCTTACCCTGCTTAGCTGCTAGGTCCAGGAGCCCCTCCCTAGATTGCAGCACCCCATAAACAAGAAGGACCAGAAGAATTTCAGCTCAGGCCAGCTCTGCTGGTTAGATTTAGCCTGGAAGGATAAGGCCCTGAACCTGAAGTGACAAGGAGAGAGGAGGTGGGGGGGAGGGAGCAGGGGACAAAAACCCAATAATGTGCTTTTTTTTTTTTTCCCCCCCAAGTATGACCAGTGTTCTGCCTTTCTGATTGGCCATCTGGGGCCCTTAGGGGGAGGGATTGTGGCTGGAGGACAGGTTAGCCGGTGATCAGGCAAGAACCTGACCCTCCCAAATCCAGACAAGGCTGAGGGTGTCCGAAGTCTGACTGGACAGAGAAAAATGGCTCTAAAACCAGCCACCAACCAACACTTTTTTTTTAGCAGCTCCAGGTGTCTCAGGGGAGAAAGGTGTCAGTGTCTCAGTAACACAGAGCTGGATCTGTAGCCAGTCTAAGAGCTGGCTACTTTGTTTCCATTTATCCCCCTTGGGAAAGGATCCAAAAAGGCTTATATTATCACACCCAGTTTTTCTGGGCTCTGAGCCTGGTCATGACTTGCTCTGGGTGAGTCTGTTTGCTCCCACTGGGTTTTTTTTGTTGTTTTTTTTTTTTTTTAAATAAGTTCTTAGGAATGTTCTGGACTGTGTCTGCCCTTGTTCTGAGGGAAGCCACACACCCAGAACCATTTGTCTGATTTCTCCCTTGCTTCTGTGTGCTGTGGGGCTCTGATTACGGCCCCGAGATGATAAATGGGTGTTATCAGAAAACGTGGTAGGCCCAAACTTGGTGAATTCTGTGTCTGCTGTATATGGATTCCCAGAGGGCTGAGACTGCATTTCAGAAATGCCTAACTGGACTCGGAGCCTGGGGGCAGGACATCTTCAGAAGGTCAAGGAGGGCACCCAGAGCTGTTTGTGCACAAAGGGTCTGAGACTGCGATTGATCAAGGTTAAAGGAGTCAGCCTGCCTCTCCAACTCCATCCCAACATGCATGGAACTTGAACTCAGGGCCTGGACACTCTTAGCTCAAGACTGGTGCTCTACCACTTGGTAATAAGAGTCTCACAGACTTTCCTGCCTATGCTGGCTTTGAACTACCACATCCTCAGATCTCAGCATCCTGAGTGGCAAGGATTATAAGGCATCCCATTCAAAAAGACCTCACATATAAACCCACATTATTATGAATGGAGCCTGGGGCCTTAAGGAGCTGTTGACAGCCCATGTGGGGCAGGAGAAGAGAGAGGAGATGACTGGGAAAAGTGAATTCGAATTTGAGATTTGCAATCCATCCCTTCAGTCTTTCTAGACCCTGGGCCTTCAGGCCTTAGCCAGGTGGAAGGCCAGTTGCCTCTCTGTGGGGTTCCTTGGTTTTGTGGCTCTTTGCTGGAAGGTACTGTAGGATCTGAGAAGCAAATTACAGGGCCCCAGAGAGCGATTCAGTGTCGACTGAGCCAAGAGTTACTGCTGTCTTATTCTGTGAGGAAGCCCTTTGAAGCTGACAAGGAGATTGTGTCTGGTAAAGGGAAATGCCCGCCTCTGGGGTTTACACATCATTACACAAGAGAGAGCAGGAGATGCCATGTAGTATTTAAGTACACCAAAAGTGAGGCCTTCCTTCATGCCAAGGGAAATTGAAATTTTAGGTGCAGCCAGCTCCAGTGGCTATTCAGGAGACTGAGATTTGAGGTTCAAAGTCAGCTTGAGAAGGGAAGTCCATGAAACTCTGATCTCCAGTACACCACCAAAAAGCTGGAAGTGGCTCTGTGGCTCAAGTGGTGCAGTACCACTCGTGAACAGAGAAGCTAAGGGACACACACATACAAAAATTAAGAAGAAGCAGGTCCAGGCTTTCCAAAGGAAAAGACTTTGGGAACTGGACCTCAGAAAACGAATAGATCCACAAATGATTCTTGCCTTCATGATTGTGATTTTAGGGATTCAGAAGCCTGAGATCCAGAGGATGAAGGTTCAAAGTTAGCCTGGGTAAGAAAGTCCTCAAGAGGGCACGAAGACCCGGGTTCGATTCCTCAGTACCACATACATAGAAAAAAGCCAGAAGTGGTGCTGAGGTTCAAGTGGTAGAGCTCTAGCCTTGAGAAAGTCCAAGGATAGAGTGCTAGCCTTAACCAAAATAAAATAAAATAAAATAAAAGCTCAGGGACAGTTCCCAGGCCCCTGAGTTCAAGCTGTAGAACTTGCCAAAAAAAAACAAAAACAAACCAAAAAAACCAATGTGCGGCCGGGAGTTTGGCCTAGTGGTAGAGTGCTTACCTAGCATGCACGAAGACCTGGTGTTCGATTCCTCGGTACCACATACATAGAAAAAAAGCCAGAAGTGGTACTGTGGCTCAAGTGGTAGAGCTCTAGCCTTGAGAAAATCCAAGGACAGTGCTCAGGCCCTGAGTTCAAGCCCAGGACTGGCAAAAAAAAAAACAACCTATGTGCTAATATACCAGTAATTTCCAAATTTCTAGCACTGAGGAGTCTAAGATAGAAGATCATAAATCTGAGGCTCAAGTGGATCATGCAACAAAACCCTGCCAATAATAATAACAACAACAATACTAATCATCTCTAGAGAGGGAAGTAGAATTTAGAGTTTATGGAAGGAAGTAGGTCAGGATTAATAAGCAGAGCCAGACCTTGAAAGTTCCTCGTAAATCAAGGTGGGAAGTGCTCATTTGGCAAGAATGTGTTGCACGCCCAGCGTGTGTCTGTCAGTGCTCGAAGCTGTGAGGTCTGAGACTGAGACCTTGATTAGGCTGTGTGTGTGTGTGTGTGTGTGTGTGTGTGTGTGTGTGTGTGTGTGTGTGCTGGAACTCAGAGCTTGGGTGCTGTGCAGGTCATATCTCTCCGTTGATTTTTTTTTTTTTGTCACTCCTAGGGCTTGAACTCAGGGCCTGAGCACTGTCCTTGGGCTTTCTCAAGGTTTAGAGCTCTACCACTTGAGCCACAACGCCATTTCTGGCTTTTGGGTGTTTCATTGGAGTTTCATAGACTTTTCTGCCCTGCTTGGCTTGGAACTTAGAACCTCCGATGTCAGCCTCATGAGTCGTTAGGGTGACAGGCCTGAACCATCAGGGCCTGGCTGAGGGGGTCACAGTTAGAGCTGAGGCTGCAGGGTTCGATAACTAATGGAAATCAAGTGAAGTCACAGCTACAATGAAATACAATCCCCGTGGGAGGGGCATGGCACAACCAGGTCAGAAACCCAGGGAGGACCTTGAGTCCTGTCCTACCAGGTGAGACGGTTGCTCAAGGCAGACACAGGCAGAGACGTGTAGAACTCCCTCCCTCATCCCTGGTAACCTGCACCCCAAGTCTGCAGCGCCTCTGCTTCCTCACCAGATACGGGCTCTGCCGACAGCTGTTACCAGTCAGTTAACTTCCTTTAGGTAAGGCACCATTTGTGGCCTGGTAATCTTGGGAAAAAAAAAAAATCACAAATAGCCACTCAATTTGGGATTCTGCAGAGGACTTGTGGACCATAGCATTATGGGACGATGATGAAAAAAATTGTGATTATTAGAGTCTCCTAAGGCATTCCTGCTCAGGCTGGCTTTGAACCATGAGCCTCAGATCTCAGCTTCCTGAGTAGCTGGGATGACACCAGCTCATTTGTGTCTTTGTTCTCTTTCCAGCTGGCTCTGAAGACATGGGGACGACGGTCAATGGCGATGTGTTTCAGGTAGGAAGAGCCGTGGCAGGGACATACTGCGTGGGTCTCAGTGACTTGAGGAGGGGCTTCAAGAGCTGAGCAGTGAACCTTGGGTTGGGAGTGTGGAGGAAGCTTGTGACATGGTTTCTTTTCCTGCGTTGGGGACATTAGTCTCAGGTTGTCTGTGGTGCTCCTGGCCACAAAGGGACAGCTGATGTTTGCCTGTGGTGACCCACGTGGCTCCTTACGTGGACTGAAGTAAGTGCAGCCACTGGAGGTAGGTGGCTTCTGTGGTCACTGTGATGGCTGTGCAAACCTTCTGATCCAGGGATTTCATTTATTTTTTTGTGTGTGTGTGCCACTCCTGGGGCTTGAACTCAGGGCCTGAGCACTGTCCTTGGGCTTTCTCAAGGTTAAAGTTCTATCACTTGAGCCACAGCACCACTTCTAACATTTTTGCAGGTTCATGAGAGAGGAGAATCTCTTGGATTTATTTATCCAGTCTGGCTTTGAACCACATGATCAGCCTTCTGAGTAGTTAGGATTACAGGTATAAACCAGTAGTCCTGGACTTGTGTCCTCAACACTGTATTCAAAACAAAAACAAAAAAACAAAACAACAACAACAAAAAATAAAACATAAACTGAGCAAACCCAGAACAATAATGGCATTTCCAGTCCCCCCACAGATGCAGCGTCCTCACTGACTGGCTCTCAGCCTATGTGAACCATTCGTTCTAACTCAGATTAGGTGGAAAATTCTAGATCCCCAGGCCTGCTGCTGTGGCATCTCCAGAACCCCACCCTCTGGAGGAATTGGCCTCCAGAATCCTGGGGAGAATAAACAATGCATTCTTATGTAAGCGGGATGGGCTGGTACCTAACACAGGAAAACTGGCCAAGTCCCATTTTTGGAAAATTACTCAAGTATCAACAAGCTAGAAAAGCCAACCTTGAAGACTTCATTTGGCCATGTCCTGGCCAGTTGAGCCTGACAGAGCCAAAGAATGAATTGTTACCTTTTTGTGTGAGTGTGTGTGTGTGTGTGTGTGTGTGTGTGTGTGTACATGCTGGGGCTTGAACTCAGGGTTTGGGTACTGTCCTTTCAGCATTTTTGCCAAGATTGGTACCACATGAAACTTAGGCTACCTGATCCTGGGGACACTCACAAAGATTTCCCTTGGTCCTCCAAATTCCAGCCCGCTGTGCTTATATATGGTAGAATAGGATAGTGCCTAGGGCCGGAGTTCAAGCCCTAGGACTGGCAAAAAAAAAAAAAAAAAAAAGTACCTAGAACACTATCAGCAGGTTATTTTTATTTTTCCATTGATCAGAAACTTGAGACTCAGAGAGGCAAAGTGGCTTGTGCATTCACAAAGGCAATAAGTCCCTTCTGGACTTTTCCTTGGTTGGTTAATTTGATTCCTTTGATTTCTCCCTCTTGGCTTGCCCTCGCTGTCTAGCCCCAAGTAGCAATGCTAAATGAGGCAGGACCCTGTGTCCCCCTTCCAGCTATGGGCAATTCTTACTCTGTCTGCTAATAAAAGTGAGCTTATGACTTAGGTACAGGTAGTTCTGCCTGTAATCTTTCAGAGGACACTGAAATATGAGGATTGAAGTTCAAAAGCCAGCCTGGGCAGAAAGTCTGTGAGACTTTTTTTGTGGGTTGGTCGGGCACTGTCCCTGAGCTCTTGAACTCAAGGCTACCACTCTGTCCCTTGAGCCACAGTGCCACTTCTGGTTTTCTGGTGATTCATTGGAGATAAGAGTCCCACAGTTTTTAGTGCTCTGGGCTAGCTTTGAACATCTATCTTCAGATCTCAGTCTCCTGAGTAGCTAGGATGACAGGCGTGAGCCACTGGGCCCGGCTTAAGTCTGTGAGACTCTTATCTCTAATTAGTAACCAAATAAGGCAGAAGTGGACTTGTGGTTTAAATGGTAGAGGGCTAACTTTGAACTTAAAAAGCTTAAGTAGAGGCCGGGAGTTTGGCCTAGTGGTTAAAGTGCTTGCCTAGCATGCACGAAGACCCGGGTTCGATTCCTCCGTACCACATACATAGAAAAAAGCCAGAAGTGGTGCTGAGGCTCAAGTGGTAGAGCTCTAGCCTTGAGAAAGTCCAAGGACAGTGCTCAGGCCCTGAGCTCAAGCCCAGGACTGGCAAAAAAATAAAAAAATAAAAAGCTTAAGTATAGCACCCAAGCTCACAAGTTCAAGCCCTGGGAATGGCAATAGACAAACAAATAAATGTATATATACATATGTATACACGCATATATAATATATTAATATGCCTGGAGTCATATATATATATATATATATATATATATATATATAATTTTTGTGTGTGTGTTTACCAGTCCTGGGGCTTGAACTCAGGGCTCAAGCTCTCACTTGGCTTTTTTTTTTTTTTAAATCACTTGTGGCTGGTACTCTACCCCTTAAGCCACACTTCCAATTCCAGCTTTTTTTTTTTTTTTTTTTTTTGCCAGTTCTGGGCTTGAGCTCAGGGCCTGAGCACTGTCCTTGGACTTTCTCAAGGCTAGAGCTCTACCACTTGAGCCTCAGCACCACTTCCAGCTTTTTCTATATATGTGGTACCAAGGAATCGAACCCAGGTCTTCATGCATGCTAGGCAAGCACTTTAACCACTAGGCCAAGTTCCTGGCCCCCCAGCTTTTTTTTTTTTTTTTGCTGGTTGGATGTATGAGTCTCTAGGTTTTATCTACTTGGGCTGACTTAGAATCAGGATTCTCAGATGTCAGCTTCCTGAGGAGTTAGATTGCAGGTCACCAGACCATGCTCCAAGGCTGGTTTTGCCCTTTTGTCTTTTCTTCAGTCTTTGCTGGGCCACTAAGGGAAATCCAACAAACCCTATCCCCTACAAAATGGTCTGAGGGCAAGTTGATCCATACCTATTCCAAATTCAGTTGGCCTGGATCAGGGCAGGGATAGGGTCAGGAGGCCCCCTGCTGGACATTCTCCTTGATTCTAGCCTCCTTCATAATTCTCTTGTTTTCTCACATACTCCCATCATCCCTTGAGCTGCTTAGAGGAATCAGTGGCTCATCCCGGGCTTAGCCTGAGCTGGTCAATCTGGACAATGGATGGATACGCTCATCCTCCGGCTGTCCCTGGCATCAGAGCACAAGCTTGACCACCATGATCCATAGAGGCTCTCAGAAGGTTGGCTAGAAAGCTGGGCCAGCATTCTCTCATCCTGGCTTGGCCTTCTGCCTTCTGAGTCACAAAAGCTAGACCATCAGCACACGGGTGTATTTGTGATTTCCGTGCCTGCCCCCCTTCTTGTGATCCCTGCTGTGTTACTGCAGGAGGCTATTGTATATTTTACTTTCACTTGCCATTCTTGAAAGCCAAGCTGCCAGGAAAGAAACTGCCTCAACTCTCATTGCCCAGGGAGTGGTCAAATAGGGACTTAAAGCCCAGTCTCTGATTGCTAATGGCTCAACTCTGCAATGCTAGCGACTCAAGAAGCTGCGCTCTGAGGATCGAGATTCAATGCCAGTCTAAGGAGATTCTTATCTCCAATAAACTACCCATAAAAAGCCAGGAATAGAGCTGTAACTCAAGTGCTAGACTTGAGTACAAAAGTTCAGGGACAGTACCTAGGTCCAGACTTAAAGTCCCAGAACCAGCTTGCAAAGATACACTGATCAGAGATTAGAAAGTGATAAAAGGCCAGAGCGTGGGGTGGCTCTGTGAAGTTCTTCTTAGCCTAGACAAGGTCCTAGGTTCGATTCCACAGCATGGCAAAAGTAGTAATCAGGAAGACAAAAAGGAAGCCCAAATCAAATGATTTGAGTCCATACTGTTTTACTCTGTAATGAGGATATCACACCAGCCATTCTGGGAATCCTGTGCTTGCTTCTCACTGACCAAGTGACCTTGGCACTCTGGAGGTGCAGTTTTCATCCCTATAAAACAAGAGTAATAAAAGTCTCCATGTAAGAATTGTAACGATCAAAGACATTCGTTTCGTTGCAAGTGCTCTTGCCATCATAATTACAGGTCAGGCCTCCTGGAGAGGGTTGACCTTGAGGACAGGGTTCACAGAAAGCTGTTTTCTGGCCGACCTCCCTCACTCTGTCCATTTGGTAGCATCTATGTATTTAAAGACCTTCCCAGCTAGGCACTGATGGCTCACACCTACAATCCTAGCTACTCAGGAGGCTCAGATCTGAGGATGGAGGTTCCAGGTTAGCCTGGCAGGAAAGTTCATGAGACTTCCCACCCCGCCCCCAACCCAGTCCTGGGGCTTGAACTCAGTACCTGGGCACTCTTCCCAAGCTTCAAGGCTACTGCTCTACCACTTGAACCACAGTGCCACTTCCAGCTTTCTCTGTTTCAAACCCAGGGCTTCATGCATGCTAGGTAAGCACTCTACCACTAGGCCAAACTCCCAGCCCAGACTTTTATCTTCATTTAATCACAGAAAAAGCAAAAATTGGTGTTGCAGTTCCAGTGGTAGAGGGCTAGCCTTGAGCAAAAGCAGCTTATGGCTAGAGGGATAGAGCTCAAGCCTGGAGTTCAAGGCCCAGGATCAGGTTGGGGGGGGTAGGGGGTGGGGGAGAGCTTTTCAGACTGGGTGCCAATGGCTCATATCTGTAATCCTAGCTACTTTGGAGGCTGAGATCTGAGGATCACAACTCCAGCCTGGTTAGGAAATGTTTGGAGACTCTTTTTGATTTATATATTTATTTTGTGGATCATGGGGCTTGAACTCTGGGCCTGGACACTGTCCCTGAGCTCTTCAGCTTAAGGCTACCGCCCCACCCTTGAGCTTCCTGTTTTCTAGTTGTTAATTGGAGATAAGAGTCTCTGTGTCTTTAGTGCCTGGGCTGGCTTTGAACTGCAATCCTCAGATCTCAGCCTGAGTAGCTAGGATGACAGGCAAGAACCATCGTGCCTGGCTCCAAGAGACTCTTATCTCTACTAAATCACAAAAACAAAACAACAACAACAAAAAGACTGGAAGTGGAATTGTGGCTGACTTGATTGAACACTACTAGCCTTGAGCAAAGAAGCAGTGCTAGTGTCTTGAGGCTCTAATCTTAGCTACTCAGGAGGCTGTGAGCTGAGGATCATGCTTCAAAGCCAGCCCAGGCTTCTGGGGAGGACTGTGGACTGGCAGAGGGCATAGCCACAGGGGAATTAGAGGTCGTCTGAAGCTGTCACGTTGTCCTGATGTGTGAGGAGGGGCTGATGGACAGCAGGGCAGGTGTGACCGGCTATGGGCAACACTGTGTGTTTATATCCTAGGAAGCTAATGGTCCTGCAGATGGCTATGCTGCAATTGCCCAGGCAGACAGATTGACTCAGGAGCCAGAGAGCATCCGCAAATGGAGAGAGGAACAGAAGAAACGCCTGCAAGAGCTGGGTGAGGGCAGGGCAGTTGAGCTCAGGGCAGGGCTCAGTGGGGTTGGCTGGTGTGCTTGGAGTGGGCGGGGCCGGCGAGAGCTAGCTCAGTGGGGTTGGCTGGTGTGTTGGGAGTGGGCGGGGCCGGCGAGAGCTAGCTCAGTGGGGTTGGCTGGTGTGCTGGGAGTGGGCGGGGCTGGCGAGAGCTAGCTCAGTGGGGTTGGCTGGTGTGCTGGGAGTGGGCGGGGTTAGTGAGAGCTGGCTCCACGGGTTGGCTGATGTGCTGGGGGTGGGAGGGACTGGTGAAAGCCAACTCCATGGATTGGCTGATGTGCTGGGGACGGATGGGAAAGTCTTGGGGGTCTTGGCATCCCATTTTGCCCTAGTGTGGATTGGGGGAGGGTGGGCTCAGGAGTGATTGCCAGGGCAGCCGTGCCCACAGCTGAGCTGCCACTCATTCTCCTGTTGGGTGGCAGATGCTGCCTCCAAGGTGACAGAGCAGGAGTGGCGGGAGAAAGCCAAGAAGGACCTGGAAGAGTGGAACCAGCGTCAGTGCGAACAAGTGGAGAAGAACAAGATTAATAACAGGTAAGAGGAGGCCTAGGGGACATAGGAATTATGGGAACGGAAGCTTTGGGGATGCCACGGAGACAGGAAGGACAGGATGGATGTTGTTGGGCACTGTGCTGCGATGAGTGATTTGGGGAGGCTGGAGCATATTGGAGGAGATGCTTGCTTACACCCCCAGGGTCAGTTCCATGGGTGGGGGGGCGGATGAGAGACTGGGGAGGTCCGAGGCCTCCAGAGCCTGTTCTAGGGGGGACAAAAGGAAGCAGGGCTGGTAGTGCTCTACCACTTGGGGCCACAGCTTTGCTTCTGTATTTTGTTTTGGTGGTTAATTGGAGATGAGACTCTCATAGACTTTCCTGCCTAGACTGGCTTTGAACTGTGATGCTCAGATCTCAGCCTCCTGAGTAATTAGGAGACAGACAGAAGCCACCAGCACAGCTTCCTTTGGCTTTTTTTTTTTGCTTGAAGTTAGTTGTCTACCACTTGAGCCTACAGCTCCTTTTCTGGATTTTTGCTGGTTAATTGAAGATAAGAAGCTTATGGACTTTCCTGACTGAATGCTGAATGCTGTTCGGCAGACTCTGTCTTGGCCTCTTCATGGCACTAAGATCTTTTTAGACAGACACTGGGAAGTTGCCACAATTTGTGTTTCAAAAAATTTGGCATGCTGGGCTGAAGACTGGACACTGGGGAGCGAGAGATAATGAGAACCCCCACCATGGCCTCAGAGAGCTCAGAGGAGAAGCTGGAACATGTAAAGTGGATGTTGGAGACAGAGGGGCCACAGAAGCAAGGGAAGAAAAGGAGTAGGCTGGCGAGAAATGCATGCATTTGAAGACTGGGGCTTTGAAATATGCCTAGGAGTGCGTTTGAAGGAAAGGACGGTGTAAAAGAGTACATTCTAGACCTGGTAGGAGAGAAAGGGTATGTGCTGGCCACAGGAAGTAGAGGGACACTGGGATGCAGGACAGGTTGGAAGCATCCCTTTGGGAGGGACTTCGAGAACTGAGTGATGAGGAGACATGAAACGTTTCCAACAAGAGAGGCGTCCAATCAGAACTGAGTTCTAGAAAGATTCCAGTAGCCAGGGAAGAAAGTAAGATTCCCATGTTCCTCTCTGGGGCTGTGGAGAGTCGCTGATTTTCCAAAACCATGCTTCCTAACACGTTGCTTACTGGAGATACTAACACTGTCTCTCTTTCTCTTTAACCCTCTGTCTGCTTGTCCTGCTGTCGGTCTTCCCCCACCTAACCTCTTTCCTTCAAGGATCGCTGACAAAGCATTCTACCAGCAGCCAGACGCTGACATCATCGGCTACGTGTACGTGATTACTTTGTTCTCTGTCCAGGGAGCTGCAGAGAGGGGAGAACAGAGGGGTGGGAGTTTATTTTTCACTTTCTGTCGGGTGTGGGACTTGAACTCAGGGCCTGGGTGCCATCCCTAAGCTTTTCCGCTCAAGGCTAGCACTCTACCACTTCAATTTTCTGATGGTTAATTGGAAATAAAAGTCTCACGGATTTTCCTGCCCTACCTGGCTTTGAACCACCATGCTCAAGGTCACAGCCTCCTGAGTAGCTAGGATGATAAACATAAACCTCCAGCACCTGGCTTGTTTACTGATTTACTTTGTGTTGGTACTGTGGCTTGAACTCAGAGCCTGGGTGCCGTCCCTTAGCGTCTTTGTTCAAGGCAGGTACTCTACCACTTGACTCATAGCTCTACTTTTGGCTTTTTGATGGTTACTTGGAGATAGGAATCTCAGGGATTTTCCTGCCCAGGTTGGCTTTGAACCATGATCCTCAGATCTCAGCTTCCTCAGTTGCTAGGAGTACAGGCGGGTGTCACTAGCTCCCAGGTTCTGGAATCTTCTGCTTGGGATTCAAGTGCATGTTAGCTGGGACTTGAAACTGTGATCTGAGCAGGAGACAGATCCCAGAACGAGAGCTGGCACTAATCCTGACCTTTATCCCTCCATTTTCTCGGCAGCTTTATAAATGCAACCTCTGCAGGGTAACAGCAGAGAAAAGAACTTGCTGGTCAGTTCCATGTGGGAGAGGAAAAGGGCAAGACTGCCCAGTTCCTGGTCTCACATGCTTGTGGGGGTAGGTGGGATAAAGGGATCCCTTATTGGAGAAAATAAACATGAACCAGAAGGCACTGGAGGCTTAAAAACTTAAGAGATGCTTTCATTTTTTTATATTTATTTATTTATTTTGCCAGTGCTGGGGTTTGAACTTAGGGCTTAAATACCAGGCAATGCCCCACCCATACCTACTTTTGCTTAGCCTTTCTTTTTTTCGTGTGTGTGTTGTTATTTTTTATTGTTATTTATTTATTTTGTGGTCAGTTGTGGGGCTTGAACTCAGGGCCTGGCTACCCTGAGCTTTTTTTGCTCAAGGCCAGCTCTCTATCACTTTTAGCCACAGGGCCATTTCCAGTTTTCTGCAAGTTAACTGGAGATAAGTCTCATGGATTTTCCTGCCCTGGGCTGACTTTGAATCCAGGTCGTCAGATCTCATCCTCCTGAGTAGCTAGGATGACAGGCGTGAGCCACCAACTCCTAGCAACAGGAGCTGTTCATGTGAACATGGCTTCTTCCCTTCTCTCCCCAACCTGGACCCCACCCTCCACCATGAACCCCAGTCATCTAGGTTTAAAAGTCCAGCTCCAACCATGACTACTCAGACCTCGGATGGCATGCAGGTCTCCTCTTGGGTTGCCTAATTGATTGCTCTGGCAGTCTGGAAGGTGGAGTTGGGGATTCTGAATTGGCAGGGGACATGCGGGAATTTCTGATCGTTGTCTGGCTGTGTGAGTGTGTGCCCAGTATTTCCAAGCAACCTAGGCTGCTGTCTGAGCTTACCCTTACCTTGCACAACAAAGGGCAGAACAGTGCAATGGTCTTCCTCTCCTTCCTTCTGGTCCTTCTTCCTCCTGAGGCTGCCACTGTCTGGTCAAATAGCAATAAGATATACACATTCCCTACTTCATGTTTCCTTGGTTTGGAGTGCATTCTGGTAAGAGCCACGTTGGGATGATTCTTGGGGCTCTGATGCCACCCTTGCTGGCAGAGCCAGGGACTATCCAAGAGACTGGAAATCTCCAGTTGGAGTTCAGAGGGTGAAAGAATCCTGGCCCCTGTCATCCTAGCTACTCAAGAAGCTGAGATTGGAAGATTGTAGCTCAAAGCCAGCACAGGCAAGGAAATTTGTCAGTCTTTTATCCCCTCACTCCCAAAGCCAGAAATGAGTGGAAAAAGCTAAGGGTCAATGCCCCAGACCCTGTAGAACAACACATTTTTTTTTTTTTTAATGAATAGAAATCTCCTCAGGGTGGCTGAGAGTTTGGCCTAATGGTAAAGTGCTTGCCTAGCATTCATGATGGCCCAGGTTCGAGTCCTCGGTACCACATACAGAGAAAAAAAAAGCTGGAAGTGGTGTTGTGGTTCAAGTGGTAGAGCATTAGCCTTGGGAAAAGCCCAAGGACAGTGCTCAGGCCTTGAGTTCAAACCCCATGACTGGCAAAAAAAAAAGAAAGAAAAAGAAAGTGATCTATTTTTAAAAAAAAAAAGAAAAAAGAAATCTCCTCAGGAAAGAAAAAGGCTCTTTGGGAATCCTTGCTGACCCGAGAAGTCACAACCAACTTTTCACCCTAAGAATCCTCTCTGTTTATTGTTTTGTGCCAGTCCTGGGGCTTGAACTCAGGGCTTGAGCACTGTCCTTGGACTTTCTGAAAGCTAGAGCTCTACCACTTGAGCCTCAGCACCACTTCCGGCTCTTTTTTCTATGTATGTGGTACCAAGGAATTGAACCCGGGTCCTCGGGCATGCTAGGCAAGCACTCTACCAGTAGGCCAAACTCCAGGCCCTACTTCTGGCTTTTTGTGGTTCATTGGAGATAAATCTCATACATTTTTTTAACCCCAGCTGGCTTCGAACCATGATCCTCAGATCTCAGCTTCCCGAGTAGCTAGGATGACAGACATGATCCACCAGGGCCCAGACTTGGTTTCCTTGTATGACAAAAGCTGTGATGAGCACAGGGTTTGGGAGGGATGACAGACAGATCCCTCCCATCATAAAACCTTGTCTCTTCTCCCTCCACAGGGCATCGGAAGAGGCTTTTGTGAAGGAATCGAAGGAGGAGACGCCTGGCACAGAATGGGAGAAGGTGGCCCAGCTGTGTGACTTCAATCCTAAGAGTAGCAAGCAGTGCAAAGACGTGTCAAGGCTGCGTTCGGTGCTCATGTCCCTAAAGCAGACGCCGCTGTCCCGCTAGATAGCTGCCAGAAGCACAGCCACAGGGAGTGAGCCATACTGGGTCAGAGGAGAAGCAGTTGCTTGGGTCATGGGGAAAGACTTCCCCTGGCAGCTGCTACACACAGCCTGTTCCGTTCCTCTCCATCTCCTGGGATTGGAAGGGGGTGGGGGGGTCCCCATCCCTCTCATCCTTCTCTCCTTTCTGGCCCTGTGGTCAAGCCCCTCCTGCCTCCCCCTGAGTCTGGTCAATTGTGCCTGTCCTTCCTGATTTTTTTTTTTTCTTGGCTTAAAGGGGTGTGTTGTTAATTCTTTTTACACTTATTTATTATCATCCTCATTTCTCTGGAAGCCACAACTGGTGTCAGGGCTCAGTTTGTGCTCAGATTTTTCTGCCTCCCCCTCCGCCCCCCGCCTAGCTTAATGGCATTAGAGATGATGTATATTATCCTTGGACACCTGGGAGATAGTTAATCTTGCACAGAATACTTTATTACAGCCTGATTGTTAACCATGTCTGAGGCAGAGACTATATAGCTGAGTTCTGGTTGGTCTTGCTTGTCATTCTAGCTACTCAGGAGGCTGAGATCTGAGGATCACAGTTCAAAGCCAGCCTGGGCACCAAAGTCCATGAGACTCTTATCTCCAATGAATCACCAGAAAACCAGAAGTGGTACTGTGGCTCAAGTGGTAGGGTGGTAGAGGGATACTGCCCAGGCCCAGAGTTCAAGTCTCACAACAGACAAAAACCAAACAAAACAAAAACAAATAAGTACAGCCAAAGACATCAAGGCTCGCAGAGGAAGTGGTCAACTCGGACGTTTCTGATTGTGGCTTCTAAGCTTGGGTGAGAACTAGCCAAGGTAGCTCTTGCCAGACTCTGCTTGGGGCTGTCTATTTGCCTCCCTTTCGAGCTTGTGTCTTCCTGAGGATTTAGGATAAATAACCATCAACCACACCTTCTTCCCCCCTTCAGTACAGGCAGTAAACAGGATGGGTAAACCATTGTGATTGTTACTGTGTCAAAAAAATGTTTGCATAACTGCCAACAATTTGCATTCCCAAGGGCTGCTGTAACAAAGTACCACAAACCGGTTGGCTCAGAACATTGATTGTCTCCATTCTGCTGGCTTCAAGTGTAAGGTGGAATTGTCATCAGAGCCCCTCCCCCCTGGGATATTAGGAAAGGAAGGGATCCTTGTCTCTTTCCTTGCCTCTGGTGGCTCAGGCTTTCCTGGACTTACAGATATTTCTGTTGTCACATGGATTCTTTTTTTTTTTTTTTTTTTTTTTGCCAGTCCTGTGGCTGGAACTCAGAGCCCTCAGTACTGTCACTGAGATTTCTCAAGAGCTCTACTACTTGAGCCACAGCACCACTTGTGGCTTTTTCAATGTATGTGGTACTGAGGAATCGAACCTTGGTCTTTGTGCATGCTAGGCGAGCACTCTACCACTAAGTCAAACTCCTAGCCCCTATCATGTGGACTCTTTATCTCCATGTGGCCTCTTCGTATCTACATGTCCTCTGGCTTCAGAGTGAACTGTGGTTACATTGTCACTTTTCTTTTTTGGGTGTTGGCCCTAGGGCTTGTACACAGGGTCTATGTGTTGTCCCTGAGCTTTTTCACTCAAGGCTGTCACTCTACCACTTATGCCACAGCTCCACTTCTGGCCCTTTGGTGGTTCACTGCAGATAAAACTTCCACAGGCAAGGGCCGGGAGTTTGGCCTAGTGGTAGAGTGCTTGCCTAGCATGCATGAAGACCCAGGTTCAATTCCTCGGTACCACATACATAGAAAAAAGCTGAAAGTGGTGCTGAGGCTTAACTGGTAGAGCTCTAGCCTTGAGAAAGTCCAAGGACAGTGCCCAGGCCCTGAGCTCAAGCCCAGGACTAGCAAGAAACAAAACAACAACAACAAAAAACAAAACAAAAAACAAACAACCAAAAAAACTTCCAGACTTTTTTAACTGGGCTGGCTTTGAACTCCAATCCTCAGATCTTAGCCTTCTAGGTCATCCTAGGATTACAGGTGTGAGCCACTGGTACCTTGCTCCCTTGTGAAAACTGAATTGGGGCTCGGTCTTATATCCTCATCTGACTCTTACCTATTGCCCAATATAGTCACATTTTCAGGATCTGGGAGGAACAACCTTTTTCTGGGGGTGGAGACACAATAACACTAGTTCTTACAAATAATGGTCACCCTCTAAAAGTTCTCTGGTCCTCATCTTTCCATCTCTGTGTGTATGTACTAGAGATGGAATTTAGGGCCTGGGGACTATTGCCTAACTTTTTTTTTTTTGCCAGTCCTGGGCTTGAGCTCAGGGCCTGAGCACTGTCCTTGGACTTTCTCAAGGCTAGCGCTCTACCACTTGAGCCTCAGCACTACTTCCGGCTTTTTGCTATGTATGTGGGGTACTGAGGAATTGAACCCGGGTCTTCGTGCATGCTAGGCAAGCACTCTACCACTAGGCCAAACTCCCGGCCCCTTGAGCTCACATCTTGACTTGCTGCTTGGATGACAAATGAGTGTTTCTGCACTTTGCCATCTGGGCCGCTTGGAACTGCAATCCTCAGATCTCAAGCCTTCCGAGTAGCTAGGATTACAGGCGTGAATCACTGGTGCTCGTCCTTTCCTTGTTTCTTGAGATCCAGAGTGATTACCCTGTACTTGTCTCCCCGCTGAGACTATGAAGTCAAGGACTCTACATGGCTCTGAACACACACTCTTTACTCTATCTAGATTGTCATGGCCTCAGGAGGGGATTGTCCTCATTCCTTCTTCCCTCTGACAGCTTGAAGGTGTACTGCAAAAGAAGTCACCCCATGGGAGGACCCCAGGTCCCTCAAGTCACAGCAGGACCAAGAAAATCTGCAGAAGACTTCAAAACATGGGGTGGGAATCCAGTGGTTTACACCTGTAATCCCAGCTACTCAGAAGCTGACATCTGAGAATCATAGTTCAAAGAAAACTTGGGGAAAGTCTGTGAGACTTTTTTTTTTTTCTCAAGGTTAGCACTCTACCACTTGGGCCACAGCACCACTCCTGGCTTTTTCTATGTATGTGGTACCTAGGAATTGAACCTTGGTCTTCGTGCATGCTAGGCAAGCACTCTACCACTAGGCCAAACTCTGGCCCCCTGTGAGACATTTTAAAATCACCATTAACTAGGAAAAAGCTGCAGTGGAAGTGTGGTAGTGTACCAGCCTTGGGCAGAGAAGTTCCAGGCCTTGAGTTCAAGCCCCAGTATTGGAACAAAACGATGTAATATGGGATGTTCTAGATCAGTGCCACCCTCTTAGGAGGTTTGGGGTGGTGTGGAGAGAGGGTACACGTCGGAGGGCGAACACCCTTGCTCTGACATGGCTGTGTCAGAGCCTCTGAAGGCTACTGGAAATTCGAAAGCTGCTGATACAACAGCTCTTCGCCCTTCTCCCCAAATTATCACCACGCTTAGGACCACTGAAAACGAGAATTTCAAGAAGGAGCCTCTGGAAATCTGTACTTTAAGTGCTCCAGGTGACAAGTTACCAAAGACCGGCTACTAGACCGGTAAAGGCCACCAACCTACAGTCTGTGGAGCATGGAATTCACCAAACTATATTCACATTAAAGTTTATTCAGTAGCTGGTGGAGGTGATGTGGCCCAAACCCAAGCATTGCAAGCCAGCAACCAAACTAGAAACCCAACCTGGGATCTCTGGAAAATTAAAAACCAAAAAGCCCGACGGTTACGACAGCGGCCCCCGTCCTCCTCCCTCCACGACGCAGGGCCCTGCTGGCCGTCTTCATCAGGGCCGGTGGTTGGCTCCCATCCTCTCCGCGGAGCTCTCGAGGCTCGGCCCTGGAGTTGAGGCCCGATATTTCATCGACGTGGCGGCTAAGCCGAACAGGATGGCCACGATCGTGAAGCCCTGGGCGGCGATGCGGGTTCGCATCATGAGCTGGGAGCGGTGGGTCTGGCCCCGGTGGAAGCAGTAGAGGCCGTAGGAGAGGGCGGCCGTCGTGCCCAGGCATCCTGGGGAGGAGACAGCAAGGCAGGGGGAGCAACAGGCTGGCCCGCCACGGCCCGGGCCCATGGAACCCGGCGGCGGGGGCGGGGCGGGCCAGGCTCCGCCCCCTCCGCCTTAAGTCCGCCCCTGAACCGTGCTACTTCCGTTCCAGTCAAGCGCATCCTCACCGCCCCGCCCCTTTCGCCACACTTCCGGTCCTCCCTTATTTCATTCCCCTCACGACACCACGGCCGCTTCCCGTCTAAGGTTCCCACCGCACACCCCTTACCTATGGGCACCATTGGGTTCTCTCGGGTCTTGCGGATGAACTTTTCCTTGAAGCTTTCTGGCTGACCGAACGAAGAGGGTGTAAAGCCCTCGATGACTGGAGGCTGCGAGGGTTCAAAGGGCGTCTCCGGATTCACAGGGCTCGGAGTTGCCATGTTTCGTGAGAAGGAACTCGGAGAATACCGGGACGCTCCGCTCCGCCCTCCCGATGAGGTCACGAAAAGGGGCGGGGCGGGAACCCCCCCCCCCAACCAACGGAGCGGAGTACGCAGGCGTGGGGGGAGGGCATCCCGTTGCATTCTGGGAATGGTAGTCCTCAGCGTCGGAAGTCCTCCGGGGAACGTTTCCCAGAAGGCCTTGCAGAGCCTCCCGGAAGAAGTCCGGTGGGGGGGGGGAAAACACGCGGTTCTGAGAGCGGAGCGCGGGGGAACCCGCGGGTGCCGTGTTCCCCGCGATGCCCAAGGCCAAGGGCAAGACCCGGAGGCAGAAGTTCGGTTACAATGTCAACCGCAAGCGTCTGAACCGCAATGCTCGGCGGAAGGCGGCGCCGCGCATCGAGTGGTGAGGAAGCCGGCGTTCCGGGGGCCCGGGGTGCGGCGGGGCCGGGCCCGGGGTGCGGGGGGCCTGGGAGGCCCGCGGGCGCCGGCCAGGCCTCGATCCCTCTCCACTTGGCTCCTAGCTCCCATATCCGACATGCCTGGGACCACAACAAGTCGGTGCGGCAGAACCTGGCGGAGATGGGGCTCGCCATGGACCCCAACAAGGCCGTTCCCCTCCGTAAGAGGAAGGTACTGACCAACTCCCGCTCTGCTGGGGCCGGGCTGGGCTTCAGACCTGTCCTCCTCCCCGCTCCCCCTACCCCTGGGTCCCTCTGTCCCTCCTTCCCCTCCATCCCTTTCAGGTTTTCACTGATCCTCATTGACTTAGGAGCAGCCCCTCACCTCCCCCAGCACGTATTTGTTTGGACCTCCATTTCTGCTCCCTCTGAAATTATTATTATTATCATCATTATTATTATTATTGCCAGCCCTGGCGCTGGAACCCCTGGCCTTAGTATTGTCCCTGAGCTTCTTTTGCTCCAGGCTAGCTAGCCACACGCAGCTCCACTTCCGGCTTTATCTGTGTATGCAGTGGGGAGGAACCCAATCTGGGGTTTTGTGCATGCTGGGCAAGCACTCCACCACTGGGCCACAGGCCTGAAAAAAAAAGTTTCTCTGAGTCCTTGTGTTAGAAGTGCATGACTCTCCAGCTGTCAGAAATGAATGGACGCACAAGGAGAATTCGGCAAGGCAGTTCACTTTTGCACAGAAGGGTGCGGTGCTGTTAACCTACCCAGAGTTAGGCAGGCTCACTCTGCAGGGAAGTTTCCTGGGCTTCGATCTCAATCCCACCTGTCCCTCTCCCTTGTCGAGGGATTAGATTCACAGGCTAAGTACAGTTGATTACCAAGCTTAGAAAAGAGACCATCCATTCTTGAATTCTTGTCAAAGGCTTACTTTTTCTTAGCAGTTACAAAGCCAGCCCAGGCACAAAAGTCCATGAGACTCTTACCTCCAGTTAACCATTAGAAAACTGGAAGTGGCACTGTGGCACCAGTGGTAGGGCGGCAGCCTTGAGCTGAAGAGCTCCCAGGCCCAGAGTTGAAGCCCAACGATCCACAAAAATGAAAATAGTACCTAGCACCACCCAGTTACTTTTTCCTTATTTTTTTTTTCTTCGCCAGTCCTGGAGCTTGAACTCAGGGCCTGGGCGCTGTCCCTTGACCTTTTCACTTAAGGGTGGTGCTCTACCACTTGAGTCACACTTCTACTTCTAGCTTCATGGTGGTTAACTGAGGTAAGAGGCTGGGGGACATTCCTGCTTTGAACCAGGATCTTCAGATCGCAAGCCTTCTGAATAGAATTATGGGCTCCTGGCTTGAATCTGAATTTTGTATATAATCACTGGAGAATTACTTGCTGTATTTTCTTTGGGCAACTGTGAATATTCGTTGTAGAAGCTTCAGGGCTAAGTTTCCCCTGTTACCTAGTTCTGCCTGACCAAAAGGCAAGGATTGTTAGGTACTATATAATATACGTAATATAGTTATAAAATATATAGTGTTCTGTATAATATAGTTACAGTGGAATGGGCAGGATCCTCCCCTGATCCCTGTCAAACCTTTCCTGGTCAAGGGTCATTTGTTGTTTGCTGGTCTCACAGGCTATGTTCTTTGCAGGAGAAGCCCATGGAGGTGGATGGAAAAGATATTGTGAGGAAACCGTATGTGTTAAATGGTGGGTGTGGCCTAACCCCTCTCTCCTGCCCTAGCAGTGCTGGGAAGAGTCCTCAGTGTAGAAGAGGAAGGTTCATAGAGAAGATGTGAGCTGGTTCAGGGGTCACAGGACAGTGTTCTTGTCTGAGACATTTTCAGGGTATCACTAAACTAAATGTAAATGTGAGCTAAGGTCAGAGATGTTGAAGGAGGATTAGAGCCAGATTTCTGGGAGGATAGAAAAGAAATCAGTAAATATGGACCGAGTATTTTGTTTGTTTAGTGCTGGCCTCGGGCTTGAACTCGGGGCCTGAGCTCTGTCCTTACGTGTGAGTCACAGCTCTACTTCCAACTTTTTTGGTGGTTCATTGGAGATGAGAGTTTCCTAAACTTTTTCTGCTAGGGCTGACTTTGAACCATGGCATGGCGCTCAGATCTCAGCCTCCTGAGTAGCTAATATCACAACCATGAGCTACTAGCAGCACCCAGGGAGCAAAGGAGTCTTCCTTTTAACCCCTCTGAGGCCTAGAGAACATGACGTGGCTTAAAGAGAATCTTGGATGTAAGGAGGAAGCCGCTGGGGTGCTAGGGCTGAAGAGGAAGATTCCAGAAGTGGGTTAGCATAGCAATTCTTGTGACATGGGATTGGATAAAGGATGTTAGCTCAGATAGCACAGTAGGCAACTTCTCACACTGTCTCCTGTTTTCCTGCTGTCTCAGATCTGGAAGCAGAAGCCAGCCTCCCAGAAAAGAAAGGAAACACGCTGTCTCGGGACCTCATTGACTATGTCCGCTACATGGTAGAGAACCACGGTGAAGACTACAAGGTGCGGGTACTGGGCAGGAGCCCTAGGGCTTTCTGGGGGCGCGCACAGGACTTCTATGGCCTAGTTGGAGTAGAAAGGAGGAGGAAGACAGGGAGGAACTTTGATGGGGAGCTAGTGTAAACAGAGGCTGACCGTCGGGACAGAGGGAGCAGAGTGACCCAGGGGTCTCACAGAGACCATTTTCCTTCCATGTATTTTTTTTTTTAATTTATCTTATCTATTTGATTTTATTTATTTATTTATTTTTTGCCAGGCCTGGGGCTTGAACTCAGGCCCTCGGCACTGTCCCTGAACTTCTTTCGCTCAAGGCTAGCACTGTACTACTTGAGCCACAGCACCACTTCTGGCTTTTTCTGTTTATTTGGTACTGAGAAATCAAACACCAGGGCTGCGAGGCAAGCATTCTACCACTAAGCCACATCCCCAGCCCTTAATATAATTTTATTGTTATTATTAAGGTGATGAATGGAGGGGTTACAGTTCCATAAATCATGTAATGAGTATTATTCTGGGACGGTGTCACCGCTTCCTTTGCGTTCCCTCAGTTTCCCCATCTTGAAAGAACTTAAAGTTGGGTGCCAGTGGCTCATGCCTGTAGCTACTAAAGAGGCTGAACTCTGAGTCACAGTTCAAAGCCTGCCTGGACAGGAAAGTCACAACAGAACTCCATTTCCCCCTCCACTAACTTGAACTCATTGCCATTTTAAGTATGATAAGGGGCAAGTGAAGATCAAATTTTGGCTTTCTTGTACTGGGGTTTGAACGCAGGGTTTCGGGGCTGTTTAGCTTTTTTTGCTCAAGGCTAGCACTCTTACCACTTGAGCCACAGCTCCACGTCTGGCTTTTTGGTGGTTAATTGGAGGTAAGAGTCTCTTAGGGACTTTACTGCTTTTGAATTGCAATTCTCCGATTTAGCCTCATCTCTTTTTTTTTTTTTTTGCCAGTCCTGGGCTTGAGCTCAGGGCCTGAGCACTGTCCTTGGACTTTCTCAAGGCTAGAGCTCTACCACTTGAGCCTCAGCACCACTTCTGGCTTTTTTCTATGTATGTGGTACCAAGGACTCGAACCTGGGTCTTCATGCATGCTAGGCAAGCACTTTAACCACTAGGCCAAACTCCCGGCCCCTTAGCCTCATCTCTTAATGACCACCAGAAAGCCAGAAGTGGAGCTGTGGCTTAAGTGTTAGGATCTCAGAGCTAGAAAGTGGCTCACGCCATTCAGGGACAAGGAGGATTTGAACCTTTGCCTGTCCAGCCCTCCTCAGTGGTGATCCCTCTTCTTTCCTAGGCTATGGCCCGAGATGAGAAGAATTACTATCAAGATACACCCAAGCAGATTCGGAATAAAATCAATGTCTATAAGCGCTTTTACCCAGCGGAATGGCAAGCCTTCAGCGAGTCTCTGCAGGATAGGAAGATGGAAGTTGACTGATTGGTTTCCAGTTAACCAAAGAGGCTAGCGACAGGGTTCAAGGCAAGAAGTTGATAGCTCCAGGCGTGACTGGTTAGAATCCATAGACCCAGATTACTGGGGCACATAGAAGAGTCACACCCTGTCCTCTGGCTCTCAAAAGCCCAAACTTGGTGTGTTCACAGAGGTCGCCCTCTGTGACTATAATCTGTATATAATAAAACAACGGATATTTTGTTTCTCTTTTTCTTTTTTAAGGTTCAAGAATGGTAATTCCGACTCAGTACCTGACACTTTTTTTTTTTTCCTACGCATGTGGCACCGAGGAATCGAACCCAGGTCTTCGTGCATGCTAGGCAAGCACTCTACCACTAGGTCAAACTCCCGGCCTCGCTGATACTTCTTTTTTTGGCCTATTGGCTGACACTCACCTCCGACCCTGACGTTTTGCTTCTCTGGTGGTTTGGGATTCACCATTCCCAGACACACCCTGGGGCTGCCACAGAGAATACCAACCCTGCCAGAGCAGAAGCTGTTCTGCCCAACAATACTGGCCATGGCTTGCACGTTCTTACTCGTCTTGATTTGCTATTTTGCCTTGGTTTCCTATATAGCGTTTCCACTTGCTCTCATCCCAAAGCTTGCTGGGAGGCCCGGGCTGTGTATCATAGCCTAACTTGTACTTCTGGTCCCACCTCAGGTCAGCTCTGCATCCTGTCCCGTGAAGAAGCCCTCCTTGCTTTTATTGGCCTTGTTTTAAACTGAACCCCAGTTCCCCAAACCTCCTCCTCCAGGGCTGTTTGTGGGGCTTGAACTTGGGGCCTGCGTGCCATCCCTGTGCTCAAGCTTGGTGCTCTTATCATTCGAGCCACAGCTTTATGTCTAGAGTCTCATGACTTTCCTGCCCAGGCTAGCTTTGAGCCCTTATCCTCAGATCTTGGCCTACCAGCACCCAGCCTGCGTGTCACTCATTTGCCACATACAGGTCCCAGCCAGCCAGCTGGCCTTCCTCAGGCTAGGCCTGCCCAGTCTGGTGCAAGGTCATGTCTGTTTTGAGACAGGATTGCAGGCAGGGTGTGGGCTGGGCAGTTTTAAGTTCTTACACTTACTAAGTTGGGTGATTCAAACAGATCCCAGTGATTCTAGCTATGTGGGAAGGTATGGGTAGGAGAATGGATGCTGGAGAAATAACTGATGCCAAAAAGGGCCGGGGGCACGGCTCAGATGGAAGAGTACATTTTATTTTTGCCAGTCCTGGGGCTTGCTTAAACTCAGGGCCTGGGTACTGTCCTTGGACACTTTTTGCTCAGGGCATTATAGTGCTCTGCCATTTGAGCCACAGGGCCACTTCCAGCTTCTGAGTGTGTGGTACCAGGGAATCGAACCCAGGGCTTCGTGCATGCTAGATGAGGATTCTACCACTAGGCTAGGCTCCTTTCCCCATGGAAGAGTACATTTTATATGAGGTTTTGTGTATTACCTTCATCCTAGTGGTAAGAAAGCTGGCTGTGCCAGGGGTGTGGGACTTGAACTCAGGGACTGGGTGCTGTCTCTGAGCTGGGTGGTACCTAGATCTTCAGGGCCCTCAGCATATCTTACCACTGGCATCTAGGGTTCTGGTCTTTTTCTGTGTATATACTAATAGTAAACTCAGTGCTGTCCCTAAGGCTGGTATTCTACCACTTGTGCCACAACTCTACTTCCAGCTTTTGTTGGTTCATGGGAGATAAGCGTGTCCGGGATTTATCTGCCTGGCCCACAATCTTCAGATCTCACCTTTCTGAAGGTCTAGAATTATAGGAAAGACACATAGAACCTGGATCTCAGCCATCTTGATTTAAAAAAAACAAAAGACCCTCCAGTAGACACAGTGGAAACTTTATTTTGCAAATCCATCTCCCCGTACTGAGGACCGTAAAAATGTACATTTTGATAAGAATCCACACCAAGGCAGATGGTAATTAGGAAGGGTTCCTCAACAAACCATGCTGGCTCCATTGGTAGCTTCAATTACGCGACAACAAAGTGAACAGACACAAAGCTATTTTCTGTTCACAGGACAGACACAAAGTTTCTTGTTTTGGTGCCAGTACCAGGACTTAAAAGTTGGAGCCTTGGGTCCTTGACCAGCTTTGCTTGATCACAGTTGGTGCTTTGCCACTTGAGTCATGCCCCCAGTCTGGTTTTTTTGTTGGGTTCATAGGAGATGGGAGGTCCTCAGAGTTTCTCTGCCTGGGCTGCCCTCAAACCATGATCCAAAGATCTCAGTCTCTTGTGTAGTCAGGATCACGGGCGTGAGCCACGGGCAGCTAGCTAGACATAAAAATTTTTCACCCAATGCCAAGATAAGAAGTCTACAGCCGAGGTGCAAAGACTACTATAAAACCCACGTTATCTCTGTGCCTCTGACCAGAGACTATTTACCAAAATGAATCCCAGAGGGCAGGGGGGACCTAGACTATTCCTGAAATGTTTGATGTGAAGAAAAAGTTCCGCTTATGGAGAGGGAACTGAATGGGAGAAGGGTTAGGGTTGATTTCATCAAAATGTTCTCCCAGCCCAAGGCCACTGGGGCTCTGCTTCTCCTGGCAGTCAGTGCCACAGGATGGCACTGAGGCATGCTGGGTAAATGTCAAATGAAACAGAGGCACACCATGTAATCTTACTTAGAAAACAAACAGTGGGATAGCGCCTAAAAAACCGAAAGTCCACAGTCCATTGTAATTTGATCTTCTGGCACCAAGAAGTGTCAACACAAAAGCAGTTCTTAAGCTGGCGGGTCACACCATATACACAAATGAGGAATGTGGCCTACAGGGCACCCCAGAATTTAGCCCAAGGCCGCTCTCTCAGGGCACAGGTGGTCCCCAAAGGCTAGTGTGTGCTCTGTAGGCCAGTCTACTATTGTCCTTTGGATTCACATGATTGCTATCTCCTCTCCAGAGTCCTTGTCACTTACCTACACAGACGGGGTATGATACCTAACTTTCTGTGAATTAGTGTTACCTTCTTTTTAATTTTTCTCGGTTGTGGAGCTTGACCTCGGCCTGGACCCCCCTGTCCTTGAGCTCTTCTGTCCAAGGCCACACTCTCTTTGAACCGAAGCTCCACTTCTAGTTTTCTGGGGGTTAATTGAAGATAACCAGGCAGGCTCTGAATCCCAATCCTCAGATATCAGTCTCCTGAGTAGCTAGGATTACAGGCGTGAGCCACCAGTGCCCGGTTTTGTCACCTATTAATTATGATACCACATGGTTTCAAAAGCCACCCTCGTGGTGGACTTCAGGTTTTGACAGTCACCTGGGGCGGTGACTAAAGCACCTAGAAAGAAGAGCCTGGACCTTTGGCCTGATCCCTTTGATAAATACATAAATAATAAATAAATAAAAATGCAGTTCTAAGGCTCAAGAGTCCCAGCTCCAGTTAACATGGGCTCTTTCTTTCCCCAGACTTAGGCACAGGCAATCTCCAGATGAGGGGGAAAAGCCATCTTCGCTTTTTGTCTGGTGGAGGAACTGAAGAGAAGTTATCAGGTGTCTTAAAAGCTGGGAGGTGTTTTGAAACCGCCCAGTCAGTGTTGGGTGCCTGTTGGCTCATCACGCCTGTCAGCCTAGCTACCCAGGAGACAAGATCTGAGGATTACAGTTTTGAAAGCAGCCTGGGCAGAAAACTGTGCAGTGATTCTCATCTCGAAGCCACCTGCAAAAAGCTAAGGGACAGTGTCTAGGCCCCTAAATTCAAGCCCCAGTACTGGCACTAAACATAATAATAAATAAAATAAAAATTAACAAGTGACTCTGGGGCCACAGAGGCTGAGACTGCACAAGGCCACAGGCAGTGTGAGGCAGAGCAGGGGCTGAAGAGCAACGGAGAGTCAAGCAGACCAGGGAGCAAGCGCAGCGCCCCCTGGCGGTCCTTAACACAAGTACATGAAGTCACGGGAAGGAAAGAGGGCTCAGGGGAACCCCGAGCCCAGCGCGCAGGTCAAAGGGAATGCTAGATCCACACTCAGGCCTGCAGTGAGCCCGACGCGTGACTCTCTCACCTGTGCCTCGCCCACCTCCTGCTTCTGAACCCTGGCCATTCTGCCAGGATGCCTTTGGATGGTGCTTGCTTTTCTTGTGCCAGTCATGGGTCTTGAGCCTGGGGCTTGGGTACTGTCCATGAGCTTTCCTTGGCCCTATCACTTGAGCCACAGCTCCACACTGCTTTTTGCTAGTCTCTTGGTCTTTCCTGCCCAGGCTGGCTTCAAATCTCAATCCTTACTTCTCAGCCTCCGGGGTAGCTAGGAGGGCAGGTGCGAGCCACTGGTGTCCTGCTTGGCCTTGCTCTTGAGGGACTGAAGGGTGAGGGGAAATGCTCTCTAACTCGGGCCCCGGGCCCAGGATGGGGAGGAGGAGTCAGGAAGCAATGGACCTGTGGGCCCCCAAAAGCTGGGCGGCAAGCGGGCAGCTCAGGCCTAGGAGAGGAGCTCCAAGAGCAGTTTCCAGATCTGCACAGTGCCGGGTTCTTCAAAGCCGGGTCCTGTAGGGGCGATGCTGGCTGCCAAGAGGAAAACTTCCCGCTGGCTACCCACATCCAGCAGGCCCAGCTCCCGCTGAAGCTCAGCCACACTCATGGCCTCACCCAGGTCCTGGGATGAACGAGAAGCCAATCAATTAGCACATGGTGTTGCAAGGCCCAACGTTGCAGGGTAGGAGCTGATTTCAAAGATACTTTTAAAGGGCCAGGATAGCCTAGTGGTAGAGTGCTCGCCTAACATGCACGAAGACCCTGGTTCGATTCCTTGGTACCACACACACAGCAAAAAGCCAGAAGTGGTGCTGTGGCTCAAGTGGTAGAGCTCTAGCCTTGAGAAAGTCCAAGGACAGTGCTCAGGTCCTTATCCCAAGCCCAGGATTGGCAAGAAAAAATAAAAAATAAAACACAAACAAAAGATGCTTTTGTTTGGCCCTGTGAATTAACTAAAAGCTCTCAAGTGTATACATGTGTCTTTTGGCCTGAGTTGAGTCCCTTCGTGATCTTTGTTTGCAGAAGGAAAAAAGATTCAGTGATAAGCGTCTTGTGTGAAGACAGAGCCATTCAAACAAGCACTGTTCTCTTATTATCTTACAGCAAACAGCCCAGAACTCAGCCACCCTTGTTCTGGACGGGTTCTAGCAATGAAGTGATGACAATTTTCCACAGTTCCTCCAGGGGGCGCACTGTCCATCAGGCCTCATCTGCTGCCTGGCTCTGCTGTCTCTGTAGACCTTTCTCACGCCTGCTCTCCAGTCCCCCCACATCCCGCATTGAACCTGAAGCCTATGTCTGCACCCCTGAAGACAGCTGAGGCTATCCCAAGCGCTGTCGTCTCGTGGGCGCCATGGAATAATCTTTTTCTGCCCTTCACAGTGTCTCTGTTTTTGAGTGGCAAGAATGGGGTTTACATTTAACTTGGCACTCCTGGACTTTGAGGCAGGGGTTTCACTCAGAACCAGCTCTGAATCCGATGGTTCAAAGCCAGGCTGGGAAGGAAAGTCTGTGAGAGTCTCCAATTCATCAGCCAAAAAGGTGGAAGTGGAGGTATGGCTCAAGCAGTAGGGCGCCAGCCATGAGTGGAAAAAGCCAAGCCAGAGTTCAAATCCCAGTACCCACCCATTAAATAAGCAAATATATAGCTAGGCATGGTGGCTCACACCTGTCATCCTAGCTACTCAAGAGGCTGAGATCTGAGGATCACGGTTCAAAGCCTGCCTGGGCACTAGAGTCTGTGAGACTCTTTATCTCCAATTAACCACAAGAAAAGCAGAAGTGGCGCTGTGGCTCAAGGGGTAGGGCCTTAGCCCTGAGCTGAAGAGGTCAGGGAGAGCCCAGGCTCAGAGTTCAAGCCCCATGACCAACTAAAAAAAAAAAAAAAAAAAAAGCAAATACATTAATAAATAAACTCTGCTATAAACTCGCTATTATCTCCTGCAAGTGCAAAAGAGCTGCAAAGAGGACGGTGATTAGCTGGGCACAGTGGCTCAGGCTTGTCACCCGTTACTCAGGAGGCTGAGATCGCAGGATCTCTGAGGATCTTAGTTCAAAGCCAGCCCGGGGAGGAAAAGTCCATGAGTCCGTTTCCTCTAGAGTGAAGGGGATAGGGCATCCATGAGAAAGGGCGGCTAGCACAGGCAGGGGCTCACCAGTCCAGCCTCCCTCGGTCCTTACCTGCTTGTTGGCTACCACCACGACAGGCAGGTCGGGGTCCTTGTCCAGCAACTTGTGCAGCTCCTGTCGGGCTGAGGGCAGCCGTGGCCGGTCGGCCGAATCCACCATGAACACCAGCACGTCCACTTCATTCACGAACTCTTTCCAGTAGAAGCGCAGGTTCTGGCTGCCACCAACTGAGGAGAGGCCAGAGGATCAGCTCAGGGCCTCCCTGAGGGGCCTGGCTGTTACAGCCCCACCAGGAGAAATGGAAACCCAAGGAAGGACTACAGGGCCCAAAGCCAATCAGCTTCAAGGTGAACTCTGATAGCTCTAGTGGGGACCCTGGGGCTCTCATTACAAATGACCTTAGAACACCTTTCTGAATGCAACTGAATTTGGAGGTTATAAAAACAAAAAACAACAAGCCCAAAGGTGGCATGTGCAGTGTGCCCTTCACAGGCCTGGCATAATACAGCTACTCTACAAAGGCACTTCTCAGTTCTCTCCTGCAATGCTTTGCCTCTGGCCAATTCCCAGCTTCCTCTGGGGCATTGATCAGAAACCTAGAAAAGCTGGGTGCAGTGCCTCATGCCTGTTCTCCCAGCTACTCAGGGGGCTTGGGATCTGAGGATGGTGGTTCAAAGTTAGCCAGAACAAGGAAAGTCCAAGAGGCTTTCCTCCCTCTCCTTTGACTCCCCCCAGTTCTGGGGTTTGAACTCAGGGCCTGGGCACTGTACTTGAGCTTTTTGCTCAAGGCTGGCACTCTACCCCTTGAGCCACAGCACTGTTTCTAGCTTTTTCTGTGTATGTGGCACTGAGGAACTGAACCCAGGGCTTCATGCATGCTAGGCAAGCACCCTACCACTAAGTCACATTCCTGGCCTTCCACGAGGTTCTTATCTCCTCCAAAAAGCTGAAAAGTGGCCCAGGGCTGGTGGCTATTCAAGAGGCTGAGATTTGAGGATTGTTAATGGGCAGGAAAGTCTGGGAGACTCTGATCTCTAGTTAGTTACCAAAAAAAGCTGGAAGTGGCTTTGTGACTCAAGTGACAGGGTGTTAGCCTTGAATACAAAAGCTTAGAGACAGTCCTCAGGGTGCAGGGCTCAAGCACAAAAGACCTAAAAAAACACAAAAGCCTAGAAGAGTCAGGACTCCCTTCCCTGCCCAGGGTTAATCTTCTCCACTTTCTCCCATGCAGTGTTGCCTCTTATCATCCTACTCTGTGAAGTGCTAGTTTCCAGCCCAGTAACACAGGTTGCCTTTCTCCTCTCCTTTGTCCTGCATTTTTTTTTTTTTTTTTGCCAGTCCTGGGCTTGAGCTCAGTGCCTGAACACTGTCCTTGGACTTTCTCAAGGCTAGAGCTCTACCACTTGAGCCTCAGCACCACTTCCGGCTTTTTTCTATGTATGTGGTACCGAGGAATCGAACCCGGGTCTTCATGCATGCTAGGCAAGCACTTTAACCAGTAGGCCAAACTCCCCGGCTGTCCTGCATTTCTTACCAGTGCCCCGGTTCTGAAACAAGTCCTAAGTTCTGAGAGCCAGAGCACTGAACTTCCCACCCCCAAAGCCTTAGCACAATGCCTGGCACATAGCAGGCACACATCAAGTATATTACCAGGTGCCAAGCACTGAATTGGGTGCTGGAGACAGAGGTGGGCAAGGCGGGGCCTGGCATGCTCTGAAGAAACCTCATTCCTTAACCAGGATTGGCCAGGCAAGCACAGAAACATATTGCAGAAAAGGAAGAAAGAGGACCAGGATAAGGCAGGAACTTGTAATCCTAGCTACCTCAAGAGGCTGAAATAGGAGGATCCACATTTGAAGCCAGCTCAGGCAGGAAGGTCTGGGAGCCTCCAATTAACCACACACACACACAAAAGTGGTGCTGTGGCTCCAGTGGCAAAGCAGTAACCTTGAGCAAAAGGAGCCCAAGGACAGGTTCCTAGGCCCTGAGTTCAAGACCCAGGACTGACAGAAAGTAGTCTGGGAAAATCTCCCCGAGGAGGAGGCGTTGAGAACCAAGTCTGGAAGAGAAGAAGCAGACCACGGGAACAGAGAAAAAACAACCCAATCAGAGAGGAGAGCAAGTGTTTGAGTTTGCACAGAGTGGATAGGCCAGGACCTGTGAGCCCCCAGTGAGTGACATGATCTGATGTGGGGTTTTGAAAGACACTTCTGGCTGACACTGGGGACAGAAAATGAAGCAGGAAACTAAGGAGGCTGTTCTTACTGACGACAGGAGAGACTGACAGTGGTTTGGGCCACACAGAATCAATCCTGGGCTATGGCTTATGGAATCAGCTCATAAGCTGGTCACAGGAGACTGAGGAAAGGTGGGGTGTGCCGGGAGCTGAGCTCTGAGGATCGTGCTTTTGAGCCAACTGGGTCAGACAAATCCACGACACACTTATCTCCGATTACTTAGTAAAAAGCCAAAGATGAAAGTGTGGCTCAAGTGGGAGAGCCACCAGCCTTGATTGCAAAAGCCTGGCAAGAGTGCGAGGCTTGGAGTTCATGTTCTAGTGTTTATACACACACACTTGCACATGAAGCAAGGATTTCTTCACTAATTATCCCCGAGGCTGGGGGGGGGGGCAGTTAGGCAATGGGGAGAAAGTCCTTGCACCTGCTTGGGAAATCTGGGTGATCCCCATTGAGCCTGGACTGTTACCTGTCAGACACAGGGCTAAAGAAGGGCTATGGTGGAGCCGGGAGTTTGGCCTAGTGGTTAAAGTGCTTGCCTAGCATGCATGAAGACCAGGGTTCGATTCCTCAGTACCACATGCATAGAAAAAAGCTGGAAGTGGTACTGAGGCTCAAGTGGTAGAGTTCTAGCCTGGAGAAAGTCTAAGGACAGTGCTCAGGCCTGAGCTCAAGCTCAGGATGGCAAAAAAAAAAAGGGATATGGTCTGGCTGAGTGGCAGGGTTTTAAGTGCAGAGTCCCCATTTCACCTGCACCCCTGGCATCCACTGGGCATTTGACTAAACCTACCTATTCCTTCCTCCCTCCCTCCCTCTGTCCCTCCCTTCCTGCCTGGTATTCTCTTGGGACTCGAATTCAGAACCTGGGTGCTGTCCCTTAGCTTCTTTTGTTCAAGGCTAGCACTGTACTTATTTGAGCCATGGCTCTACTTCCAGCCTTTATGGTAGTTTACTGGAGAAAAAGTGTCTCACAGATTTTCCTGCCTGGGCTGGCTTCAAACTTAGATCCTTAGATCTCAGATTCCCGAACAGCTAAGATGACAGGTGTGAGCCACCAGTACCTGGGTACACCCACCCTTTTTCTTTTTTGTGCCAGTCCAGGGGCTTGAACTCAGGGCCTGGGCACTGTACCTGAGCTTCTTTTGCTTAAGGCTAGAGCTCTGCCACTTGAGCCACATTCTCAGTCCCTAAACCCAACTTTTCTTTTTTTTTTGGTCAGTCCTAGGGCTGGAACTCAGGGCCTAAGCACTGTTCTTAGGCTTTCTCAAGTCTAGAGCTCTACCACTTGAGCCACAGCACCACTTCTGGTTTTTTTCTATGCACACGGTACCAAGGACTTGAACCCAGGTCTTTGTGCCTGGTAGGCAAGCACTCTACCACTAGGCCAAACTCCCAGCCCCCAGCTTTTTACTATGTATATGGTAGCAAGGAATCGAACCCAGGTCTTCATGCATGCTAGGCAAGCAATCTACCAGTAGGCCAAACTCCTAGCCCTAAACCCACCTTAATGGTTTACGTTCTGTGGCTGGCTACTCACTTGCAGACTGAGTACTGCAGCCTCAGTTTGAAGCCAATCTGGGCAAAAGTCTGCCTTGGGGGTAGAAAAAGCTAAGGGCAAATAGGAAGCCCTGAGTTTAAGCCTCACTTTCAGCACACACACACACCCCCCCCCCCAAAAAAAAACAAACAAACAACAAACCCACAAAACTCTCACATGTATCTACTTGGAGATACGCAATCCGGGTCAGAGTAGACTGTGCCAAAGCTGCTCATGGCTTAGTCAGAAACACAGGGCACTCTGTGGAGACTGGGAGCAGCAGTTAAGTACAGAGGAGGAGGAATCTTTACTACTCTAGAATGGCACTTAATGTCTGATGGAAAGGTGGCAGTGTATTGGAGGCCATTATAGACTGGGAGGAACAGGACATAAGAAAAACCAACAAATACCCTTCAGAAATCAGCAGTGGTGAAAGAGGAACTGCAGCTTTGAGCAAAATAAGCCAAGCAAGAATGTGAGAACGTGGTGGCCCACGCCTGTCATTCTAGCTACTCAGGAGGCTGAGATCTGAGGATCTCAGGTCAAAGCCAGCCTGGGCAACCTTCCATCACAAATGAACTACTCAGAGAAAAGGTCAGAATGTGGGAGAATGCTAGCCTTGAGCAGAAGCTCAGGGATGGCACCCATTTCCTGAGTTCAAGCCCCAGTACTGGCACAAAACAACAAAATAAGTCAGCCAACGTGAGCCTGGACAAGCGATGTCTTCTTCATATGGATTTCTCTTCATGTGGATAAAGGAGATAATTATTAATTTCCCTTTTATGGAGTTGGTGGGAAGACGTGTGTGTGTTGGTACCACAGCATGAACTCGGCCTGAGCACTGTTCCTTAGCTTTCTTGCTCAAGGTTTCCCTCTACCATTTGAGCCGACAGCTCTACTTCTGAATTTTTGCTGGTCTCATCGATCTTTCTACCTTGGCTGACTCTGAACCAGGATCCTCAGATTTCAGCCTCTGGAGGAGCTAAGCAGGACAGATGTGAACCACCAAGCGCTTGGCCTGGAGTGTGGGCATCAGGCATGTAGACCCTCAGCAGCTCAGAGGCAGGAGACCAATCTGGAGGCCTGGATGAAGACCCCTCCATGCCAGGGGATGAGAATCTGGGTCTGCACCGCGGGACGTGTCCTGCTTAGAATATGCATTTTGGATTCCACCCTGGGGAGGTCCCCCAGGCCTGCTTCCTTTCCCTTGGGGGTGGTGAGTGGGGAGGGAGGGGGAGGGGTGTCTGCTCACTCTCTAGCATGTCCACCTCGAAGTTCCTGGTGGGCAGCCGCACGGAGTTGAAGCCCCAGGTGGGGACATGGCCGTCCAGGGGCGGCTTCCCGGCCAGCGTGCGCAGGAACGTGCTCTTCCCACAGCCGTCCAGCCCCAGCACCAACACCTCGCGTTGCTCCAGGTCCGGCAGCGCCCGTTCTCCTTCCTCCTCCTCCTCCTCCTCCTCGTCCTCGTCGTCCTCCTCTTCGTCGTCCTCCTCCTCGTCGTCCTCCTCGTCCTCGTCCTCGTCCTCCTCCTCGTCCTCCGGCTGCGGGGTCAGAGGTCAGGCGGCGGCTGTCCATCACGCCGCGGGATGACGGGAGGCCTGGATTCCCGCCCCACACCCTCACAGGGCCCCGAGCAGGCGCGGTGTGGACACTCGGGAAACCAACGCCATCGTTAGAGCTGGGGGAGGGGGGCGGCGATGATCAGGGCAACCCCCTCCCCCCCCCCCCCCCCGCTTTCATCCGCGGACCCCAGGTTCCGCCGAGCCGCACGGCGGACGCGGCGCGGTGGGGCCCCGAGAGCCTGCAGAACTGCTCCCGGCATGCCCCGGGGCGGGGCCGTGGCGCATGCGCCCTCGGGGCCCGGGGGGTGTGACTCACGCACCGTGGCGCATGCGCCCTCTGGGCCGGGGGGGGGGGCTCGCGCGCCGTGGCGCATGCGTCCTCGGGGCCCGGGCCGCACGCCGCTCCCGGGCCCGGAAAGCCCGAGTCCCGCCGGCCGCGCTCCGCCACACTCCACCCCCCGCCCCCGTCCAGGTCTCTCGGTCCCGCGGCAGG
This sequence comes from Megascapheus bottae, assembly GCF_031878675.1. Classification (NCBI taxonomy): domain Eukaryota; kingdom Metazoa; phylum Chordata; class Mammalia; order Rodentia; family Geomyidae; genus Megascapheus; species Megascapheus bottae. Next base: position 4,708,474 of record NC_143546.1, read on the forward strand.
CCGAGGAGGTGGCCGAGTCCGCCCCCGACACCCCCGGCCCCGGCTTGGCGGGGTGGGCACGCCCCTCGAGCGCAGGCCCCGTCCCACGCCGGGGCCCCGCCGCCGCCATCCCGGGGCCCCCGCTCTCACCTCCCAGTCGTCCCACCGCGGCAGGCTGGCGGGTTCCGCGCCCCACCACGCCTCGTCCCGGTCCCAGCGCCGCTCCCGTCCGAAGTAGGTTTTCCACAGGATGAACAGCACCGAGCCCAGCACGGCCGCGGCGCCTCCCAACGCCAGCACCCAGGGGCCCAGCGGCCGCGGAGCCATCGGGCCGGGCGAGGGGCCGCTAGCGGGGGGGGGGCGGGGGTGGGGGCGGACGACCCGGGCCGAGCCCGCCCGCCCGACCGCGGAAGATGGCCCCGCTGCGACTGCCGCAGCCGCGCCCACCCACCCGGCCCCGAACTACAAGCCCCACAATGCACCGCGGACGCCGGGCCTCTCAGCCCGCCGCCCCCCCCCCGGGGTGGGGGAGTGGGTGGGAGGGAGGGGGGGCGGTGCGGGCTCCCTGGAGCGGGGACTCCCCGCCACAGTGCTCCGCTCCCAGCCACGGCGTGCACTCTTACTCCTCCTCTCCATCACCCTCCACCCCCCCTCTCCCCACCCCATAAGATCTTGCAGGAGGGGAAACTGAGTCCCGGGAGATCGCAAGGCCAGACAAGGCGCAGCCCTCGTCCTCGTCACCTAGTTCATGCATCCCTCACACCACACCTCTAGGAGGAAGCTGGAGCCAGGACACAGGCGGCTAGGACTCGAGTGAGTGTGTCACAGCAGTCTAACACCCCCCCTCCCCCCCTCCCCCGCTCCTTGGGGTTGCCCTCTTGGAGTCTCCGGGGTGGGGGGGGTTCTGATCACCATCTCTCGGCTCCCTAGTGGCTTCTAGATACAGCACTGGGGAGGTCAAAGAGTCCCGGGGCACTTTAGGGGGAGGGGGTGTTAAAAGCCCAAGGCTTCTAGACCCTCAACTGAGCCTGACTGTTACCCACAGAATGTCACGACGCTTCCCCTATTTACAGGTCCCCAGTTCCTCTGTATCCCCCTGGCTATGTGTCTCAGCCTCTGTCCTGGGCTCCTCAGGAATACCTTTGTCTACATCTGTGTCCACCTATCAGACTTCCCGCCTACACTGCAATTCTTCCGGCCTGGGTTCTTTTGAGGCGCTGGTTTCTCTCTTAGCACTTAGATAGGGACAGGTTCATAGAGCTTATGTGAGAAGGGATAACTGTAGACAAGAGGCAAGGAGGGAAAATGGGATGCTATATATTAAATGATACTTTCTCAGCCTAAGGGTAGAACTGATTGAGGAGCAGTCTGCAGGAATGCCAGATAGAGAGAGAGAGAGGGAAGGGGCCAGGCCTAGTGGTAGAGTGCTTGTCTAGCATGCACAAAGCCCGGGGTTCCATTCCTTGCTACTACATACATTAAAAAAAAAAAAAAAAAGTCAGAGCTGGTGCTGTGGCTCAAGTGGTAGAGTGCTAGCCTTGAGGAAAGCCCAAGGATAGCACTTAGGCCCTGAGTTCAAGCTCCAAAACTGGCAGAGAGAGAGAGGTGGGGGGGAGAGGGAGAGTCACCTGCTCAAACGCAGAAACAGGAAGCAGAGAGCATCTTGACCTCGATCTTAGACCAAGGGCTGGGAGGAGAACTGACAGACATCTGGACAGCATGCCCCATGGCTGCTGCTCCTCCTCCTCCTCCTCTATTTAGATACATAGTCGTCTAGAGGAGTGAGGGTTGAGAAAAAGTATGGTTAAGGGTATGACTAGACCTTTATTGCAAAGTGTGACCCAAGGTCATTGGTGAATTGTGAAAGTCACAGATTTGTTTTTGGTCATTTGAGCTTGTTAAACCAAGGAGGCTCTCTGCTGTCTGAGTGACAACCCTCCCCCCCCACACACCCTTCAGCCCTTCTTTATTACCAGTCTGGGATTTGAACTCAGGGGTTAGTTCTCACAACTTCCATGTTGCTGTCATGACCCACTGACCCACTAACCCCTCCTGATTCTCAGGAAAACTTCACCTCTGACCTTATTTGAGGGTGGTATCAGAAGGATGCCTCTACTATAAAACCCCTGAACAGAACTGTTTACATTGTAAATCCCAAACCGAACTGTTTGGACAATGAATCCCCAGCAGGACAGGACAAATATATACATATCTATTTATCTATATAGATTTTTTTTTTTTTTGCCAGTCCTGGGGCTTAAATTCAGGTCCTGATCACTGTCCTTGGGCTTTCTCAAGGCTAAATAAAGCTCTACCACTTAAGGCTCCGTGCCACTTCTGGCTTTTTTCTATGTATGTGGTACTGAGGAATTGAACCCTGGTTTTCCTGCATGCTAAGCAAGCACTCTACCACTAGGCTAAACTCCCAGCCCCAAGACAAAGATATTCTAAGGAAGCTTCTTATCTTAGACTATTAAAAAAAACTTCCCCCGCCTCCCCCACACACTTGTGGCACTTTGTCTTCCTGTTCCTGCTTGATGTTACCTAGAGTCCCTCCTCAGCCATAATTAAAGCCTGTTTCCCATCTGCTGAGGTCTTTCCCTTCTTTCTTTTCATCTATCTGCTTTATCTTTCATAATACACATGACTCAGTTTCCTCCAGGCCTGCTTTTCTGTTCAAAGCTAGCATGCCACTTGAGCCATACCTATACTATTTCAGTTTTTTACTAGTTAACTGGAGATAAGAGTCTTTTGAACTTGCCTGCCTGGGCTGGCTTTGAACTATGGTAAGTGGGAATCACCTGGGCTTTAGGTCCTCCTCCTCCTCCTTCTCCACCTCTTCCCCCATTTATTTATTTATTTATTTGCAACTGCAAAAGAGATGGTTTATTATACGCATGTCACATTTGTCCCAGACCATGAGCAGAACGAGTCCAGAACGTCCCAGGCGTGAGGCACAGGCTGGTCAGACAGGCTTGGTCATGAGGAAGGAGATGGTCTTGGTGATGGAACTTCTAGATCCACTGAGAAATGGTGCCTGCAGTCCAACAGCTCACATCGGCGTCCCCGGCCTGTGGCATTCCTCATTTCCACTCCTGTGGCCTCGACGGGAACACAGGCTGGTTTACTTGAATGTGTGTCTCATCTTCTTTTGCGCTTCAGCCTGGACATTCGCTTCTTCTCCACTTGGCTCTCCTGGCACAGTGGTTTCTAGGAAGATAGTGCTAAGGCTGAGAGCTTGATTTATTACTATTTTTTTTTTAACTAGGTTTGATCTCACGTTGGTAAAGCATGGTGCTTTCCCACTTGAACCACTCCTGTAGGCTCTCCTTTCAAGTTGTCTGTTTTCTTTTTTTAATCTAGATTCTAATTATAAGCAAAGGTGAAATTTATCCTTTTGAGTCTGGATTTTTTTTTTAACTTGAGGATGGCCCAATTTGGTTTTTTTCGCCAGGGCCTTGAACTCAGGGCCTGAGCACTGTCCTTGGACTTTCTCAAGGCTAGCCCCTCTACCACTTGAGCCACAGCACCACTTCCAGCTTTTTTCTATGTATGTGGTACTGAGGAATTGAACCTGGGTCTTTGTGCATGCTAGGCAAGCACTCTACCACTAGGCCAAACTCCCGGCCTCCCAATTTGCTCTTTAGGGACGATTGAAACTCTGATGTCACAATTTATTTATTTACCCATTGATGGGTACTTGGAGTGATGCCATGGCTTGGCTGGGGTGCTGCCATGAACATACCTGTCCATGCCTGTTGTTTGTTTGCGTACACACACACACACACACGCATGCGCACACACGCACAAACACTACTTGCTCATAGTGATGACACTAATTTCCATTCCCATTAACAGTGTGTGAATGCTCTCTCACCTCAGTCTGAGTGGTAAGTGCTCTTCTTGAATTAGGTCCTCAGGCCTCCTCTTTCCTTCCCTTCTTCCCTCCCCTCCCTTCCCCTCACCTTCCTTCCTTCTTTCCTTTTCCTTTTTTTTTTTGCCAGTCCTGGGCTTGAGCTCAGGGCTTGAGCACTGTCCTTGGACTTTCTCAAGGCTAGAGCTCTACCACCTGAGCCACAGCACCACTTCTGGTTTTTTTCTTTGTATGTGGTACCGAGGAATCGAACCCGGGTCTTTGTGCATGGTAGGCAAGCACTCTACCACTAGGCCAAACTCCCAGCCCCTTCCTATATTTTTTTCAAATTAGAAAATAGGGTGTTGGCCTGAGAGTTTGGCCTAGTGGTAGAGTGCTTGCCTAACATGCACAAAGCCCTGGGATTGATTCCTTGGTACCACATACACCAAAAAAAACCTGAAAGTGGCATTGTGGCTCAAGTAGTAGAAGACTATCCTTGAAAAAGCTCAAGGTCCTTCTTTCAAGCAAGCTGGGTGTGGTGGCTCACGCCTGTAATCCTAGCTACTCAGGAAGCTGAGATACAGGATTGGGGTTTAAAGCCAGCCCAGGCAATAAAGACCAGAAAACTCTTTATCTCCAATTAACTACTAGAAAACAGGAAGTAGGGCTTGGCTCAAAGGTAGGGTGGTAGCCTTGAGCCGAAAAGCTCAGGGACAACACCCAGGCCAAGGGATAGGGCAGTAGCCTTGAACTGAAGAGCTCAGGAAAGTGCTCAGGCACAGAGTTCAAGCCCCATGACCAACAAAAAAAAAAAAAAAAGAAAAGAAAAAGAAAAGAAAGAAAGAAAGAAGATAAGGTGGAAAGCATAAGCATTTCATGAAACTTGCGTATATGTGTGTAAAACATATTTATGTATATCATAATCTCCAGCTCAGTATTCTTAAGTTAATTCTTCTGCTGGGTAGTGGCGGCTCACACCTGCAATCCTAGCAATTCAGGAGGCCGAGATCTGAGGATCTCTGAAGCCATATCAGGCAGGAAAGTCTGTGAGACTCTCTTTATCTTCAAAAAGCCAAAGTGGAGCTGTGGCTCAAGTGGTAGAGTGCCAGCCTTGTATGGAAAAAACTAAGGGGTAGGGCCCAGGTCTGTCTACACGCACATAAAGGTAATTCTTCACCACCACCACCAGGGGGCGCAGCGTCTCCCTGTTGCTTCTTGCTGGGCATGGAGCCTTTTACCCTCTTGCCCAAGGAAAATTAAGTGGAAAAGGTAAAGTTAAGGAGTCCAGGACAGCTATTCACCCTGAGTCAGCTCTTTGCTGTTCCTGGGGTCAATGGATGGTTTTGTTTTTGTTTTTAATTGTGCTGGGGCTTGAACTCAGGGCTAGGCTTCCATCTCTTAGCTTTTTTCCGCTCAAGGCTGTCACTCTGCTACAGGATTTACACTTCAACGTCTGGCTTTTTTTTTTTTTTTTGCTGCTTCACTGGAGACAAGAATCCCATGACATCATGGGATTTACATTTACATCATGGGCCAGTTTTGAACGGTGACCCTCAGATCTTAGCCTCCTGAACAGCTAGCATGACAAATGAGAGCTAGGGCATAAGAGATCTTTAGATTCCCTGATGGGTGGGCTGAAGAGAGCAGGTCCATTTGTGGGAACAGCAAGCAGATGCACACAGAATTACAACCAGGCTTGGCTAAGAGCCAATACCAGAGTCAGACATGATCAGCATGTTGTGACAAGGTCTGTTACCTCCAGAAGATTGGCCCCAGGAGCCAAGAAGATGGCCTGACCTTACACAGCCCTGCAGGGGCCCTTTCTGGAATCCATGATTAAGTGAATGAGGCTGAACCCTCACTCAGGGCAGAAAGCCAGAACTTAAAACCACTTAGCAGATTACTTGCAAAGAACACTTGTGAAGAATCTGAAGCTTTTGAAGAATTAGCTGCTGAAATTGAAAAATAAAAACTTTTATTTTTTAAGTTTTGGTCCTGGGTTTGAACTTAGGGCCTGGGCTCAAGGTTAGTGCTCTACCACTTGAACCACAGCACCACACTTCCAGCTTTGAGTAGTTTATTGGATGTAAGAGTCTCATGGACTTTCCTGCTCAGGCTGGCTTTGAACTGTGATCCTCAGAGTTCAGCCTCTTGAATAGCTAGGATTACGGGTGCCACCATTGGAGGTACCCAGCTAAAATGTTTATTTATTTGCCAGTCCTAGGGCTTGAACTCAGGGCCTAGGCACTGTCCTTGAGCTTTCTCAAGGTTAACATTCTACCACTTGAGCCACACCTCCACTTCCGGCTTTTTCTGTGTCTATGGTTCCAAGGAATTGAATCCAGGGCTTTGTGCATTCTAGGCAAGCACTCTACCAGTAGGCTACACTTCCAGTCCCCAAACACTCAATTTCTAAACTGAAACTTCCTTTCTATAGCCATATTTCACAACAAGGAGAAGCAATTGAATTCTGGTTTGGAGATGTTGAATTACTAGCTATCACTGTCTCTGTGGCCCCAGGGAAAATTGCTTTTGATCCTTTCTGTCCTGAAATTTTTGCAACACCCATGCACAATCTGAATCCTGTGTAATCTTAGCTACTCAGGAAGCTGAGATCTGAGGATTGTGGTTTGAACCCACCCTGAGCAGGAAAATCTGTGAGATTCTTGTGTCCAATTAACTCCTAAAAGAGCTGGAAGTAGAGTTGTGACTTAAGTGGTAGAGTACTAACAAAACAAAAAAGCTCAGGGGCAACATCTAAGCCCTGAGTTCAAGCCCCAGGACTGGCATACACACACACACACACAGGTCAGAGTTCCCCACTTGAGAAAAAATCTCCAGCTTTAGCCTCCTGTGTGTTGGCATTACAGATGTGTTCCCTTAAACTTGGCCTTAAAAATTCCTGGAGGGCCAGGCGGGGTTGCTCACGCCTCTAATCCTACCTACTCTGGAGGCTGAGAGCTGAGGATCAAGGTTCAAAGCCAGCACAAAAAAACCTGAGATTCTTTTCTCCAATTAACCTCTAGGAAACAGGAAGTGGGGCTTGGCTCAAGGGTAGGGTGGTAGCCTTGAGCTGAAGAGCTCAGGGACAACGCCCAGGCCAGTGTTCAAGCCCCCATGACCCATTAAAAAAATTCCTGGAATTTGGAGGCATGGCTCAATTGGCAGAGCATTGGTCAGTGAGTTTGAGTTCTGGTCTTGAACGTAAAAAATTAAAAAAGGAACAAGAAAAAAACATCTTGAGTGTTTTTTTTTTTTTTTTGCGCCAGTCCCTGTGGCTTGAATTCAGCACTTTTGCTCAAAAATAGTGCTCTGCCACTTGAGCTACAGCATCACTTCCAGCTTTTTTTTTTTCTTAGTCTATGGTACTGAGGAATGCTAGACAAACACTTCTTTATTTTATAAAGTCAGATAAGCAGCAGAGTTTAGATTGAGTCAAACTTTGCAGTAATTTGACTCTGTTCTGGTGTTGGTTTCCAGTTGAGTTCAGTCCAAAACAATCGCTTCCTATCATTTTCACTTTACATTGCCCTCAAACTTAAGTCATGACCTGGAAACTACACAAATGTCCGAAACAGTTGTTTCCATCAGAGAATCAGTAACTTCCAGGAAAGACTTAGTTTTCCTGTATTTGCGGCTAAGATGTAAATCCTGCCGTGTGGATTGTTGGAAGGGATGGAGTGCTGCCTTTTTCTTTCCCTTTGTGAGTTATGCGGGGCCTTCAGCAACCAACTTTGCTTTCACAGAAGTTAAAAAACAAACAGCAGGGAGCCTGTCATCCTAGCTACTCTGGAGGCTGAGATCTGAGGTCCTAGCTAACCCAGGAGGCTGAACTCAGGCATAACACCCAGGCCCAGGCCTAGGGGCAGGGTGGTAACATGGATCTGAAGAGCTCTGGGACAGCGCTCAGTCCCCACAAAAACAAAATAAACAACAAATCAGCTGGGAGCATGACCTAGTGGTAGAGTGCTCATCTGGGATGTATGAAGCCCTGGATTCTATTCCTTAGTACCACAGACAGAGAAAAGGCCCCAAGTGGTACTGTGGCCCAAGTGGTAGTGAAGAGCTGTAGCTAAAAACGAAGAGCCGAAGCTGAGAAGCTATAGCCAGTCCAAATCCATCTTGTGAGAACCACCTCCATCTTGCAGACAGCTGGGAGATGATTTCCTCTAAACCCTTCTCGGAAGGATTACAAAGTGCTGTAAGCTATTGGACAAAGCGCCCTAAGCTATTGGCTGGGAGACAGTGGAGACACCTGGAATTTGTCCTGGAGTCAGCAGCTGGTGCTTCACAACTGTTTACAGTTAATGAAGCAGATAAGGGGTTAAGGAGTCCATCCATGGAAGGGTTCATTAACTATAATACTGTGAAAAATGGAAATCCCCCAGACTTGTTTGTTCTGTACTAAAAAAAAACTGTGCTGATTCTGTGCTCGGGGCCTCCAAGCATCTGATTTCATGGTGGGTCAGGGGACCTCAGCGAGAGCGAAGGGTTGTCCTCATCCCCAAAGAAATGAACTCATTTCCCCTGGCAGCTAAGTGGTAGGCGTGGTAAGGTGGGGCCGGCAGAACTACAACTCCCAGCATTCCTAGAGAGCACGGGGCGAAAAGTCTCGCGAGACTTCCCGATAACTAGATAGGCTTTATTTCCCCCCCCTTCCCGGGTCTTGTGGATCCGTGTGGAAGGTTTTTCTTCTTCCTCCCCCCTCAGCGTGGCTTCCGCTCGCACCATGGCTCGCTTCTGGATGACACTACGACCTTTCTGGAACCCGGGGGCCTCCGAACCTCTTTAATGTCGGATTCGGGGCCGCGGGCAGCCGGGACACAGCGCAGGATCAGGTGAGGAGGGGGGGGGCGGCGGGCTGGGGCTCGGCCTGGGCTGGGGCTGCGGTGGGGACGGAGCCGGGGTGTGGGGGGGGTGGGGACCCCCGGTCCCCCCGGACCCCCGGGCCGTGTTCCCCGCACGAATCCCGGCCCCTGGGCGGCCCCAGGGGCGCTGCCGGGTCCGGGCGCTGCCTGCCGGGTCCCGGCTCCCGGCTGACCCTCCTGGTTGGTGGTTCTTAACTAGAACCTCTCCGCATGGACCCCGGGGAAGCTGTGTGGGCTGGCCACAGCTGGATCCTGTTCCTCCTTCACATCTGTCTGGCAGCATCGCGGTGACTTCATTTCACAGGGGTGACCACCGCCGTCCACTGCGCGTGCGCGCGCGTGCGCGTGGGGCCTGTTGTCTCCCAGGTGTGAGGCACACCTGTATTATTCCCCATCCCCTGCCCTGCGTGCCCTGTGTGTCACCCACCGTCCATCTCTCGTCTTTCTGCTCGTTAACACATACATTCCGGGGAGCCTGTCGGCAGCAGGGCATTGGAGGCACCCTTCGTTATTCACCCTAAGAGCAACGCCGTTGATGTCTTCTTAGGTGGCAGGGGTCAGCTCTGAATTCTCTCTAAAAAGCTGCAAGACAACCTGGTAAACTGTTTTTCTCTTTTTTTCCCCCCAGTCCTGGGGTTTCCACTCGGGATCTGAGCCCTGTCCTTGGACTTTCTCAAGGCGAGAGCTCTACCACTTGAGCCACAGCACCGCTTCCAGCTTTTTTTCTATGTATGTGGTACCGAAGAATCGAACCCAGATCTTCCTGCATGCATTCTAGGCAAGCACTCTACCACTAGGCCAAACTCCCGGCCTTTTTTAATTTTTTTCTTTTTCTTTTTATGGTTCATGGGGCTTGAACTTGACCTGGGCGCTGTCCCTGAGCTCTTCAGCTCAAGGCTATCACCCAACCCTGGAGCCAAGTCCCATTTCCCATTTTCTAGAGGTTATTTGGAGATAAAGAGCCTCAGGTCTTTTTGTGACTGGGCTGGCTTTGAACCTTGATCTTCAGATCTCAGCCTCCTGAGTAGCTAGGATGACAGGCGAGAGCCACCACACCCTTTAAGTCTTTAAAGTAACAGTTTAAAGCTAGTCAGAAATCACTTTATCTGAACTATTATCCTAACAGTTACTTTCTGCCACCATCCCAGGGAATGATTTAGACATAATAGGTTGTCATTTAAATATTATCTCATGGTCAGGCATAGCAGTACACAATTGTAATCTCAGCTACACTGGAGACTTGGAGAGAAGGATCAAAGTGAGCCAGGGCAAAAGTGAGAGATGGATCAAAGTGAGCCAGGGCAAAAAGTGAGAGACAATACCTGAAAAATAAAGCAAAACGGGGTTGAGGCATGGCTCAAATCTTAGTGCCCTGAGTTCAAACCTCAGTATGGGAAAGAAAAAAAAGTCCTCTTAAGTATCTAACCCTGGTTTAAAAAACCCCAAGCCTAACTTAAATGGGGAATAGTCCTTCAGGATGTATGGTAAACATGTTACTTTGTATCAGATGATGTAAATATTTTTTGGGGGGGGGTGCCAATACTGGGGCATAAAACTCAGGGCCTCATTCTCATTTGGCTTTTTCTACTCTGTGTTGGTACTCCATCCCTTGTGCCACAGCTCTACTTTTAGCTTAAGAAAAAAAAAAAAATAGAAGAATATTTTGGATTTTGCTGGGAGTTTGACCTGGTGTTAATTTGCTTGCCTAGCATGCACGAAGACCCGGGTTCGATTCCTCAGTACCGCGTACACAGAAAAAAGTCAGAAGTGGTGCTGTAGCTCAAGTGGTAGAGCTGTAGCCTTGAGAAAACCCAAGGACAGTGCTCAGGCCCTGAGCCCAAGCCCAGGACTGGCAAAAAGGAAAAAATATTTTTGGATTTGTCTGTTATGGCTGGCTTGGGACCACAATCCTCAGATCTCAGCCTCCTGAGTAGCTAGGAGTACAAGTGTGAGCTATCAGTGCCTTGCAGTACTATTGTTTTAAGTGATTAGGATAGTTGTCAGGGTAAGTTAGGTGAACTGGTAAAAATTTATGTCTAACCTGCAGTCTCATCCTCTTGCATGCTTGTCTTTCACTGTACTTCAAATGTCATCAATGCCTGTACCATCCCAGTTTGACCCTAGGCTAGTAATGAGTGCTTTGTTGTTTGGGGATCTGGAATATGGCCCTGGCTTATACTGTGTATCATTGAGCAAGTGACTCATGTGGGCCTCAGTTTCCTGAGCTGGAGAATGGGAGGAATTTTGGCTTAATGAAGATGAGAGTTCGAAATGCCTAATCATTTCTATTGTCTTGTTTCTTTGTTTAATTGAGACAGAATTCAGAATAATGAAGCCTTTGATTGGTTTGGACACACCGTTGTTGGGAGGCTGTGATTATATAGTGTTAGCCACTTGGGGGCTGGTTCAGGACACATGTTTTGCCATGACAGGATTAGCAAGCCTAGCAAAAATGAAGCTTGTTCCTTGGTCGTTGAAGCAGGGCTCTGAAATCACAGTAGACCATACCGGTTTTGACAGGAATGGTAGGGTGAGCTGCCAGTTATGTGCATGGCAGTTTTGTCCACTACAGAAACTGGTGATAGGCTTTGTTCTCTTAAAGGTGAAGTGATTTGCCTAAGTTCGTACAGGAAAGGGTTAGGCAAAGCTTAACCAGCTTCTAAGGCCAGATCTTCTCTCCTGCCCCACCACAAACAACAGCAGAAGCAGAAATCTTTAAAACATGACCCTATATTTTTGATCCAGTTCTGTGGCTTGAGCTCAGGGGCTGAGCACTGTCCCTGGACTTTCAAGCCTAGAGCTCTACCACTTGAGCCTCAGCACCACTTTTGGCTTTTTACTATGTATGTAGAATGGAGGAATCGAACCCGGGTCTTCATGCATGCTAGGCAAGCACTCTACCACTAGGCCAAACTCTGAGCCCCTGGAGTACGATTTTGTGTGTGTGTGTGGTTCATGGGGCTTGAACTGGGCCTGTGCTGTCCCTCCCTATAGCCCTACCCTTGAGACACAGCCCCACTTCCCATTTTCTAGAGGTTAATTGGAGATAAGTCTCAGGTCCTTTTTGTGCGCAGGCTGGCTTTGAACCTTTATCCTCAGAGCTCAGTCTCCAGAGTAGCTACGATTACAGGTGTGAACCTCCACGCCCTGTGGGTTTGGGTTTTGATTGCTCAAGAAACTCCAAATCTAAACTTTCTTGGGCTCTGAACATGCATTAGGGTTGTTGGACGGACGAGCCACAGCCGGGTGCTGTGGCTTAACACACACACACACACACACACACACACACACACACACACACACACACAGCAGTGGAGAGAAGGAAACATGTCTTGTCTGTGTTTCAGAGCTTTCTTCCTGCCAAGGAGGTTAATGCTTCTAGAATGTTCCGCCGCTAACCCACCTTGACAGGTGTCTCTGTTCTTAGCTCTTGAGCCTAGTAGGCCTCTAGGAAAGATGACCCTGCCCATTGGGATGTGCCGCCGGGCATTCAGCTATGACGATGCCCTGGAGGAGCCGGTGCCCACGACCCCCCCTCCATCGGACATGGGCAACATTCCCTGGAAGCCAGTGATCCCAGAGCGCAAGTACCAGCGCCTTGCCAAGGTACTGAACCCCGCTGGTGGCTCCTCCTCCTCCCCGTCTGCTCTGTGCCACCAGAACCCTAGCGCCTCAGGAGGCTGAGATAGGAGGATCCTGGTTCAAAGTCAACCCAGACAGGCAAGGAGATGAGACTCCCTTTTTCTCCTGAACCACCAAGAAGCTAGGACGAGAGCTGTGGCTCTCATGGTGGAGTGTTAGCCTTGAGTGACAAAGCGAAGGGACAGCGCCTAGGTCTTGTTCAAGTTCAAGTCCTGGCGCCCCCACACAATTGAAACAAAGGTGGTTGTCTTGTCCTGCCTGGCTCCCTCTGTGAGAAGTCCAAGCTCTTGAACATTCCAAAGTTGTGCAGTAAATGAAACCACCTCTCCAGAGCCTCTCCCGTACCGTGGTCCCTAGCAGATCTATTATTTTATGGCCGTCCAGTTCCAGTAGCCTCTTGGTACAGGCTGATAATGGGACCCTGGTGTCTCAGAAATTTTTTTGGGGGGGGGTCAGTCTAGAACTTAGGGCCTGGGCATTATCTCTGAGCTTCTTTTGCTCAAGGCTAGCACTCTACCACTTGAGCCACACGGCCACTTCCAGCTTTTTCTGTGTATGTGGTACTGAGGAATGGACCCCAGGGCTTCATGTATGCCAGGCAAGCACTCTTCCACTAAGCCACGCTTCCAAGCCCCAGATTCCAGAGTTATACATGGAACCAGTAAGATAACTTGCGATGAAACTAAGAAGATACGATGAAATTCACCTGTGTTGTATCTGCGTGTCTGTGTCTCTTTGTGTCCACCTGTGCATGGTGTTTGCGGGTACACCTTGCCCCGCTTTTTTTTGGGGGGTGGGTATTAGGACTTGCACTCGGGCCTACCTTCCTTTTCACTCCAGCCTGGTACTCCGAGTCTTTGGAATCCCGAGTCTTTGTGCATGCTAGGCGAGCACTCTACCACTAGCCCTGGCCCTCAAGGCTGGCACCCTTACCCCTTGACCACAGCTCCCACTTGCAGCTTTGTTGATGGTTCATAGGAGTTAAGAGTCTCACGGACTTTCCTGCCTGGCTGGCTTCGAGGCACTGTCCTCAGATCTCAGCCTCATGGGCAGTAAAAGCGTCAGCCATGCTGCTACACACATCACTAATTCAGCCCTATCTCAGCACAGCCTTACCCTGCTGGGTTGGCATAGCCTTGTGCTGGCCACGCCCTCCAGCAGATGTGCAAAGCTCTGCGAAGCTGCAGACCCACGAGGCAGGGCTGGGATAAAGCAAAAGCAGCCTGGGTTCCTGCTACAGGCATTTGAGTTTAGGAGGCCTAGCTCACGTGTGGGACAGGTGGCGTAGGTGTCCACGTGGTCACTCTGACCAGATGATTGAGTGACTAATAGCGTAGAGTTAAGATCCGAGATTCCTGTGCCCCCTGCTCAAGCCCTTCCTTTTCTCTCTTGACCAGGCGGAGGAGGGAGAGGCCTGTGTGTCCCCCACTTCCGAGGCCACCGAGGGGACCCACAAGGTTCCGGTGGTGAAGGCTAAAGCCACCCATGTCATCATGAGTTCTCTGATCACAAGTAAGAATGGCGGCGCAGGTCTAGAGCTGGAGTGTCCGAAGTTTAGGTCTGTGGTCAGCAACCCTCCCTCCGTGGCTCAGACTTTTCTATCCCTGGATAGTTGTTCTGTGGTGGCCTCTGCTTTGGGAAGAGAAAGGACTTTAGAAAATGTCAAGTTGTGCCTTAAGCTGGTTTCTTTTCAAGATGGAATTCCAGTATGCCCCGGACTGTTCAAGAAAGAAATCGGAAAGGGTGTGGGTGTATTTTGAGATGATTTCTACATTGTACCCCGTTCAAACTCAAGCTAGCCAACTGAGAGCAGATCGGGAGTGTGAGCTCTGCCAATCGGAGCAGAGGGGCGGGGCCTGCCATGTGAGCAGGCAGGGCACCCTTTGGGCTGGTGCCAAACCCTTCTGGGCAGAAACAAACTGTGCCTTGTTGAGACAGTTCTTGATTTCTGTGTCTGCCATTGTGTCTCGGGTGGTTCCTGAAGAGCACGTTTTTAACAGTATTTTGGCTGCTGAATCTCTGGAGTGTTAAATCTCCATTTCAGTGGGTGGTTTTGCCTTGCATTGGATTTCATTGTGGGTTCAGGATTATACACCTGAGCCATTGGTTTCTGACTTGAACTCAGGGCTTGAACCATGACTTTTGTGTGTGTGTGTGGGTCATGAGGCTGGGTCATGAGGTCATGGGACTTGGGTTGTCCCTGAGCTTTTCAGCTCAAGGCTACCACCCTACCCTTGAGCCTGGCCCCACTTCCTGTTTTCTAGAGGTTAATTAGAGATAAGAGTCTTAAGATCCTTTTGTTCCCAGTCTGGCTTTGACCTTGATCCTCAGATCTCAGCCTCCTGAGTAGCTAGGATTACAGGTGTTTGCTCGTTTTTGTTTATATCTTTAATGGGAGAAAAGAGCCTCATGGACTCTACTGCATGGGCTGGCATCCTGAGCAGCTAGAATTATAGGCCTGAGCTACCAGCACCCAGCCCTTGGCTCTGCTTTTTTTTTTTTTTTTTTTTTTGGCCAGTCCTAGGGTTTGAACTTCGGGCCTGAGCCCTGGTCTTTCTGTAAGGCTAGAGCTCTAGCACTTGAGCCACAGCACCATTTCTGGCATTTTCTCTGTATGAGGTACCAAGGACTAGACAAGCACTCTACCACTAGGTTAACTACCTGGCCCGGCTCTGCTTTTTTAAAAGTGGACTTTGAGTTACTAATCTTTCAATTTTAAGCTACAGCTGCATTTAAATTCCTGGTAGTAGTGTAGAGGAGGAGTTCATTAAAACCCTTCTTGCTTAGACATGGTGGTGCATGTGTTTGTGATATATTTTCTTTGTTTCTATAGGCAAGGTTGTACAGATTAAGCAAAAAAGTCAGGTGTCATTCACTCTATAGTATAAATGACTGAAGAAATCAATTCAGACTGAGTGGGTATCCAGGATCCTGGTCCAAGCCTGGTATCTGTGCTGTGAATATAGTTGGCCCCTGTAGCCTGAATGGCCTTGGTTTGTGTCTGAGTGATGGAGTGGTGAGTCTCTTTTTCTCCGTGTGGGTCATGGGGCTTGAACTTGGCCTGGGTGTTGTTGTCCCTGAGCTCTTCAGCTCAAGGCTATCGCCCTACTCCTTGAGCCACAGCGCCACTTCCAGTTTTCTCATCGTTCATGAGAGCTAAAGAGTCACGTACTTCAGTGCCCGGGCTGGCTTTAAACCTCGATCCCCAAATCTCAGTTTCCTGAGTAGCCAGGATTAGCAGCCACCCGTACTAGCTTGTGCTTTTGTTGCTGTGGTTGGTCCTGAGGCTTGAACTCAGGTCTGGGCCTTGTCCCTGAGCTCTTTGCTCAAGGCTAGGTAAGAATCTCATGAACTTTTCCCTTCCCTGGGCTGGCTTTGAACCGCGATCCTCAGCTCTTGGTGTGAGCAGCTGGAATGGCAGGCATGAGTTTCACTGCTAACCATGGAGATAGCACAGTGTCTAAGCAAGGAGACGGCTGGGGGCCTCTGCCATCCCTGTGGCACGAGCTGCTCTCTGGCGGGTGAGCAGGAGCCTGGGTGAGATTGTCACTTCCTGAGGGCGGGTCTGGGGCCAGTGCTCCTGGAGTTGGTGCCATCTGGGTTGCTGAGGGGGTGGAAGGGGCACGACTGTCATGTCCTCTCCCAGAACAGACCCAGGAGAACATCCACCGTTTCGAGCAACAGGCCGGGCTGAGAGATGCTGGCTACACACCCCACAAGGGACTCACCACAGAGGAAACCAAGTACCTGCGAGTGGCAGAGGCGCTCCACGTAAGGGACCTAACCAACATCTCCAAACCAAAGCCCTCCCTCCCCCTCCTTTTCCTGCCCTCCCTGCCCCTCCCCTCCTCCCCCCTAGTCCTGGAGCTTGAACTCAGGGCCTGGGCATTGTCCCTGAGCTTCTTTTGCTAGCACTCTACCTCTTAAGCCAGACATGGTGCAACCTTTTGAGGAAGCTCAAGGGAAACTTGGACAGTCCCCAGGCCCTGAGTTCAAGTCCTGGAACTGACAAAGAAAAAAAAAATGTTCTATGGCCCCCAATGTTTCCATCTTGGATATTTCCAGCATTGGGAAGGCCGAATGCTGTTCGTATTTAGTCTTGTTTTGACAACGTTTTTGTCCACCTGAACAGAAACTGAAGCTACAGAGTGGGGAGCTCGCAAGAGAAGAGAAGCAGCCCGCCTCACCCCAGTCCACCCCAGGCAACACGCCTCCATCTTCCCCTAAGCACAAACCCAGGTGAGCCGCCTGGAAGCCGCTGCACTGGTTCAGGAAAGCTCGGGTTCCTGTGGGAAATGCCACCCCTAAAAGGGCCATGGGCTCTTTTGGTGTGAGATGCCCCCGAGGCCCAGAAAGGGGATGTATTGGGGTGTCTCATCCTCTCTTCCAGAGGCTGGCTTACCTCTGCGTCCTCCCTAGCCTTGCCCAGCCCAAATCCTAGCGCCATGGATCCGGGAAGTGGGGATAAGGACAGACACATGTCAGACAAGTGGAGTCTCTTTGGACCAAGAGCCGTGCAGAAATCCGATTGTGGAGGGTTCACCATCCAGGCCTACCGGGGGGCCCAGAAACCCAGCCCCATGGAGCTGATCCGAGCGCAGGCCGCGAGATCGGCCGGAGACCCAGCCACCTTCACCCCACCCAAGACGGACGCCCCCACGGCAGAAGGGAACAAGCCACCGCCGCCACGGACCCACAGCCTCAGACCCCGCGACTTCAACGTGCTCACCCCCACGGGCTTTTAGGCCAGGGATTCTCTCCTCTTGGTGGACGGGAGCGGGATTTTCCTACCCCACCTGCTCAGCTGAGTCTGGAGCTGGACACGGGCAGTCATTTCTGTTCTGTTCTGTTCTTTTTTTGAGCAAAGAGTAGTGCCACGTTGTCCTAGGCTAGAAAAGTGACTCAGTACCGAGGCAAGTTAGCTGTCAGCAGAGGAGATGTTTGAGGATCTCATGGTGTGGGGTGTTTGGTTTTGTATCACTGACAATAGATTTGGCCCTGGCTCACTAGGTAAATGATGTTTAGGAATCCCTGAACCCGCTTCTCGATTCTTTCCCTGTAATCAACACAACCAGCAGTGTGTCCATGAGTGCCTGATGTGTTAGGGGCGGGGGGTCTTGTTTGAAACTGGGACAGTCAACAGGCAGACCTTGGCGGGGTCCCCCTTCTTTCTAGGCTGGAGCTAGAGGCACCTTTTCTTTTCTTAATCCACCCCAGTGAATCATGACAAAACTACAGCCTGCTCTTCCTGCTTCTGTGTCACTTTAAAGTGGAATCAGTCGGATGCCATTTGGTGGATAACTGAGGGAGAAACTAGAGTGCTAGTTCTATGTTGATGTTGATAAATGGATGCTGGTTCTGTGTGTGGGGGGGGTATGCTAGACATTAACCAGGGTATTGTGTACTTTGAGTAGATGTGCAATTAGTATGACCTCATTTTGATTTTTTTTTTCCTAAGCTAGGGGCATAAAACTTTTTAGAAAATGTGGAGAGGCAATTCTTTTTTCGTTTTCCCACCAAAACGAGCCCCATACTTTGTGGGAAAACACATCCTCTATTTCTCCTTGCTGTGGTCATCACCGGCTCAGATTCTTGCTGTGTTTTGGGTGGTATTTTGTTTACAGAAGAGTTCCCCTCATAGAGAAGCCCGGGGTCTAAAATTGTCAGAAAAATTAATTTATTTGTGTCTTTGTTATATCACTTGTAACACAATAAAAATCCTTACTTTCTCAACTTCCCACATGGAGTTTTTTGTTGCTATACTCAGGAGGCTGAGTTTTTAAGGATGGAGGTTTGAGGCCAGCAGGGCAGGTTATCTTCAAGTAACCCACCCACCAAAAAAGCTGCAAGTGGAAATGTGGCTCAAAGGTGGAGCACCAGTCGTAAGCAGAAATGCTATAAGAAGTCAGGCCCCAGTGGTTCACGCCTGTAGTCCTAACGACTCAGGAGGCTGAGATGTAAAGATCTGGGTTTGAAGCCAGCCTCTTAGTCTCCAGTGCGCCACCAGAAAATTGGAAGTGGCATACAGAAACGGAATGGCCTGCGGCTCAAAGTGGCAGAGCACTAGCTAGCCTTGAGCAAAAGAGTTCATGCCCCATGACTGACAAAACGAAAACCCCATGCTCAGAGTACCTGAGAACCCCGAGTTCAAGCCCCAGTACTGGCACACAAGGAAAAAAAGCCATCTGCCTACCAGTCATAATACACTAAGCATGAAAAAAACAAAAAAACTAGGTGTTCTAAGAACTAGCTTCTTTATTGTATCTTTCTCGACAAATGCTTTTTATATCACACTTTCCATCCATCCCATCTGGTTTACATGAGATCTCCAGAAACTGGGCACAGAGTCACACTGGAGCCACAGGAAAGGTCTGAGGGACAGGGCGGAAGGGGGTTGGGGGAGGTCCTTGCAGAATGTGCGTCCTTAGGAATGTGACCACCTTGGTGTCCTTTGCCTGGCACACAGCCTCCTCTTGCATTTTTGGATGGAAAGGTCCAAATGTAGAGTGCGTATAGTGTTGCCTATTTCGAAAAGAGCGTAGATAAATAATTTATTGAAAAATAGATACACTTTGGCTATGTCATACACCTTTTGAGAATAGGCTAAAGGATGATTATCAAAAACACACATATATGGCGTGGAATGCCACCGGGCATTCAGCTATGACGATGCCCTGGAGGAGCCGGTGCCCACGACCCCCCCTCCATCGGACATGGG
Organism: Megascapheus bottae; assembly: GCF_031878675.1. Taxonomy (NCBI): domain Eukaryota; kingdom Metazoa; phylum Chordata; class Mammalia; order Rodentia; family Geomyidae; genus Megascapheus; species Megascapheus bottae. The sequence continues at coordinate 4,727,537 of NC_143546.1, forward strand.
CAACATTCCCTGGAAGCCAGTGATCCCAGAGCGCAAGTACCAGCGCCTTGCCAAGGTACTGAACCCCGCTGGTGGCTCCTCCTCCTCCCCGTCTGCTCTGTGCCACCAGAACCCTAGCGCCTCAGGAGGCTGAGATAGGAGGATCCTGGTTCAAAGTCAACCCAGACAGGCAAGGGGATGATACTCCCTTTTTCTCCTGAACCACCAAGAAGCTAGGACGAGAGCCGTGGCTCTCATGGTGGAGTGTTAGCCTTGAGTGACAAAGCGAAGGGACAGCGCCTAGGTCTTGTTCAAGTTCAAGTCCTGGCGCCCCCACACAATTGAAACAAAGGTGGTTGTCTTGTCCTGCCTGGCTCCCTCTGTGAAAAGTCCAAGCTCTTGAACATTCCAAAGTTGTGCAGTAAATGAAACCACCTCTCCAGAGCCTCTCCCTGTACCGTGGTCCCTAGCAGATCTATTATTTTATGGCCGTCCAGTTCCAGTAGCCTCTTGGTACAGGCTGATAATGGGACCCTGGTGTCTCAGAAATTTTTTTTTGGGGGGGTCAGTCTAGAAGTTAGGGCCTGGGCATTATCTCTGAGCTTCTATTGCTCAAGGCTAGCACTCTACCACTTGAGCCACACGGCCACTTCCAGCTTTTTCTGTGTATGTGGTACTGAGGAATGGACCCCAGGGCTTCATGTATGCCAGGCCAGCACTCTTCCTCTAAGCCACGCTTCCAAGCCCCAGATTCCAGAGTTATACATGGAACCAGTAAGATAACTTGCGATGAAACTAAGAAGATACGATGAAATTCACCTGTGTTGTATCTGCGTGTCTGTGTCTCTTTGTGTCCCCCTGTACATGGTGTTTCCGGGTACACCTTGCCCTGCTTTTTTTGGGGGGGGTGGGTATTAGGACTTGCACTCGGGCCTACCTTCCTTTTCACTCCAGCCTGGTACTCCGAGTCTTTGGAATCCCGAGTCTTTGTGCATGCTAGGCGAGCACTCTACCACTAGCCCTGGCCCTCAAGGCTGGCACCCTTACCCCTTGACCACAGCTCCCACTTGCAGCTTTGTTGATGGTTCATAGGAGTTAAGAGTCTCACGGACTTTCCTGCCTGGCTGGCTTCGAGACACTGTCCTCAGATCTCAGCCTCATGAGCAGTAAAAGCATCAGCCATGCTGCTACACACATCAATAATTCAGCCCTAGCTCAGCACAGCCTTACCCTGCTGGGTGGGCATAGCCTTGTGCTGGCCACGCCCTCCAGCACATGTGCAAAGCTCTGCGAAGCTGCAGACCCACGTGGCAGGGCTGGGATAAAGCAAAAGCAGCCTGGGTTCCTGCTACAGGCATTTGAGTTTAGGAGGCCTAGCTCACGTGTGGGACAGGTGGCGTAGGTGTCCATGTGGTCACTCTGACCAGATGATTGAGTGACTAATAGGGTAGAGTTAAGTTTAGATCCGAGACTCCTGTGCCCCCTGCTCAAGCCCTTCCTTTTCTCTCTTGACCAGGCGGAGGAGGGAGAGGCCTGTGTGTCCCCCACTTCCGAGGCCACCGAGGGGGCCCACAAGGTTCCGGTGGTGAAGGCTAAAGCCACCCATGTCATCATGAGTTCTCTGATCACAAGTAAGAATGGCGGCGCAGGTCTAGAGCTGGAGTGTCCGAAGTTTAGGTCTGTGGTCAGCAACCCTCCCTCCGTGGCTCAGACTTTTCTATCCCTGGATAGTTGTTCTGTGGTGGCCTCTGCTTTGGGAAGAGAAAGGACTTTAGAAAATGTCAAGTTGTGCCTTAAGCTGGTTTCTTTTCAAGATGGAATTCCAGTATGCCCCGGACTGTTCAAGAAAGAAATCGGAAAGGGTGTGGGTGTATTTTGAGATGATTTCTACATTTTACCCCGTTCAAACTCAAGCTAGCCAACTGAGAGCAGATCGGGAGTGTGAGCTCTGCCAATCGGAGCAGAGGGGCGGGGCCTGCCATGTGAGCAGGCAGGGCACCCTTTGGGCTGGTGCCAAACCCTTCTGGGCAGAAACAAACTGTGCCTTGTTGAGACAGTTCTTGATTTCTGTGTCTGCCATTGTGTCTCGGGTGGTTCCTGAAGAGCACGTTTTTAACAGTATTTTGGCTGCTGAATCTCTGGAGTGTTAAATCTCCATTTCAGTGGGTGGTTTTGCCTTGCATTGGATTTCATTGTGGGTTCAGGATTATACACCTGAGCCATTGGTTTCTGACTTGAACTCAGGGCTTGAACCATGACTTTTTGTGTGTGTGTGTGGGTCATGAGGCTGGGTCATGAGGTCATGGGACTTGGGTTGTCCCTGAGCTTTTCAGCTCAAGGCTACCACCCTACCCTTGAGCCTGGCCCCACTTCCTGTTTTCTAGAGGTTAATTGGAGATAAGCTTCTTAAGATCCTTTTGTTCCCAGTCTGGCTTTGACCTTGATCCTCAGATCTCAGCCTCCTGAGTAACTAGGATTACAGGCGTTTGCTCGTTTTTGTTTATGTCTTTAATGGGAGAAAAGAGCCTCATGGACTCTACTGCATGGGCTGGCATCCTGAGCAGCTAGAATTATAGGCCTGAGCTACCAGCACCCAGCCCTTGGCTCTGCTTTTTTTTTTTTTTTTTTGGCCAGTTCTAGAGTTTGAACTTGGGGCCTGAGCCCTGGCCTTTCTATAAGGCTAGAGCTCTAGCACTTGAGCCACAGCACCATTTCTGGCATTTTCTCTGTATGAGGTACCAAGGACTAGACAAGCACTCTACCACTAGGCTAACTACCTGGCCCGGCTCTGCTTTTTTAAAAGTGGACTTTGAGTTACTAATCTTTCAATTTTAAGCCACAGCTGCATTTAAATTCCTGGTAGTAGTGTAGAGGAGGAGTTCATTAAAACCCTTCTTGCTTAGACATGGTGGTGCATGTGTTTGTGATATATTTTCTTTGTTTCTATAGGCAAGGTTGTACAGATTAAGCAAAAAAGTCAGGTGTCATTCACTCTATAGTATAGTGCCATCTGGGCTGCTGAGGGGACAGGGGGGTAGAAGGGGCACGACTGTCGTGTCCTCTCCCAGAACAGACCCAGGAGAACATCCACCGTTTCGAGCAACAGGCAGGGCTGAGAGATGCTGGCTACACACCCCACAAGGGACTCACCACAGAGGAAACCAAGTACCTGCGAGTGGCAGAGGCGCTCCATGTAAGGGACCTAACCAACATCTCCAAACCAAAGCCCTCCCTTCCCTTCCTTTTCCTGCCCTCCCTGTCCCTCCCCTCCTCCCCCCTAGTCCTGGAGCTTGAACTCAGGGCCTGGGCATTGTCCCTGAGCTTCTTTTGCTAGCACTCTACCTCTTAAGCCAGACATGGTGCAACCTTTTGAGAAAGCTCAAGGGAAACTTGGACAGTCCCCAGGCCCTGAGTTCAAGTCCTGGAACTGACAAAGAAAAAAAAAATGTTCTATGGCCCCCAATGTTTCCATCTTGGATATTTCCAGCATTGGGAAGGCCGAATGCTGTTTCGTATTTAGTCTTGTTTTGACAACGTTTTTGTCCACCTGAACAGAAACTGAAGCTACAGAGTGGGGAGCTCGCAAGAGAAGAGAAGCAGCCCGCCTCACCCCAGTCCACCCCAGGCAACACGCCTCCATCTTCCCCTAAGCACAAACCCAGGTGAGCCGCCTGGAAGCCGCTGCACTGGTTCAGGAAAGCTCGGGCTCCTGTGGGAAATGCCACCCCTAAAAGGGCCATGGGCTCTTTTGGTGTGAGATGCCCCCGAGGCCCAGAAAGGGGATGTATTGGGGTGTCTCGTCCTCTCTTCCAGAGGCTGGCTTACCTCTGCGTCCTCCCTAGCCTTGCCCAGCCCAAATCCTAGCGCCATGGATCCGGGAAGTGGGGATAAGGACAGACACATGTCAGACAAGTGGAGTCTCTTTGGACCAAGAGCCGTGCAGAAATCCGATTGTGGAGGGTTCACCATCCAGGCCTACCGGGGGGCCCAGAAACCCAGCCCCATGGAGCTGATCCGAGCGCAGGCCGAGAGATCGGCCGGAGACCCAGCCACCTTCACCCCACCCAAGACGGACGCCCCCAGGGCAGAAGGGAACAAGCCACCGCCGCCACGGACCCACAGCCTCAGACCCCGCGACTTCAACGTGCTCACCCCCACGGGCTTTTAGGCCAGGGATTCTCTCCTCTTGGTGGACGGGAGCGGGATTTTCCTACCCCACCTGCTCAGCTGAGTCTGGAGCTGGACACGGGCAGTCATTTCTGTTCTGTTCTGTTCTTTTTTTCATGAGCAAAGAGTAGTGCCACGTTGTCCTAGGCTAGAAAAGTGACTCAGTACCGAGGCAAGTTAGCTGTCAGCAGAGGAGATGTTTGAGGATCTCATGGTGTGGGGTGTTTGGTTTTTGTATCACTGACAATAGATTTGGCCCTGTCTCACTAGGTAAATGATGTTTAGGAATTCCTGAACCCGCTTCTTGATTCTTTCCCTGTAATCCACACAACCAGCAGTGTGTCCATGAGTGCCTGATGTGTTAGGGGCGGGGGGTCTTGTTTGAAACTGAGACAGTCAGCAGGCAGACCTTGGCGGGGTCCCCCTTCTTTCTAGGCTGGAGCTAGAGGCACCTTTTCTTTTCTTAATCCACCCCAGTGAATCATGACAAAACTACAGCCTGCTCTTCCTGCTTCTGTGTCACTTTAAAGTGGAATCAGTCGGATGCCATTTGGTGGATAACTGAGGGAGAAACTAGAGTGCTAGTTCTATGTTGATGTTGATAAATGGATGCTGGTTCTGTGTGTGGGGGGGGTATGCTAGACATTAACCAGGGTATTGTGTACTTTGAGTAGATGTGCAATTAGTATGACCTCATTTTGATTTTTTTTTTCCTAAGCTAGGGGCATAAAACTTTTTAGAAAATGTGGAGAGGCAATTCTTTTTTCGTTTTCCCACCAAAACGAGCCCCATACTTTGTGGGAAAACACATCCTCTATTTCTCCTTGCTGTGGTCATCACCGGCTCAGATTCTTGCTGTGTTTTGGGTGGTATTTTGTTTACAGAAGAGTTCCCCTCATAGAGAAGCCCGGGGTCTAAAATTGTCAGAAAAATTAATTTATTTGTGTCTTTGTTATATCACTTGTAACACAATAAAAATCCTTACTTTCTCAACTTCCCACATGGAGTTTTTTGTTGCTATACTCAGGAGGCTGAGTTTTTAAGGATGGAGGTTTGAGGCCAGCAGGGCAGGTTATCTTCAAGTAACCCACCCACCAAAAAAGCTGCAAGTGGAAATGTGGCTCAAAGGTGGAGCACCAGTCGTAAGCAGAAATGCTATAAGAAGTCAGGCCCCAGTGGTTCACGCCTGTAGTCCTAACGACTCAGGAGGCTGAGATGTGAAGATCTGGGTTTGAAGCCAGCCTCTTAGTCTCCAGTGCGCCACCAGAAAATTGGAAGTGGCATACAGAAACGGAATGGCCTGCGGCTCAAAGTGGCAGAGCGCTAGCTAGCCTTGAGCAAAAGAGTTCATGCCCCATGACTGACAAAACGAAAACCCCATGCTCAGAGTACCTGAGAACCCCGAGTTCAAGCCCCAGTACTGGCACACAAGGAAAAAAAGCCATCTGCCTACCAGTCATAATACACTAAGCATGAAAAAAACAAAAAAACTAGGTGTTCTAAGAACTAGCTTCTTTATTGTATCTTTCTCGACAAATGCTTTTTATATCACACTTTCCATCCATCCCATCTGGTTTACATGAGATCTCCAGAAACTGGGCACAGAGTCACACTGGAGCCACAGGAAAGGTCTGAGGGACAGGGCGGAAGGGGGTTGGGGGAGGTCCTTGCAGAATGTGCGTCCTTAGGAATGTGACCACCTTGGTGTCCTTTGCCTGGCACACAGCCTCCTCTTGCATTTTTGGATGGAAAGGTCCAAATGTAGAGTGCGTATAGTGTTGCCTATTTCGAAAAGAGCGTAGATAAATAATTTATTGAAAAATAGATACACTTTGGCTATGTCATACACCTTTTGAGAATAGGCTAAAGGATGATTATCAAAAACACACATATATGGCGTGGAATGCCACCGGGCATTCAGCTATGACGATGCCCTGGAGGAGCCGGTGCCCACGACCCCCCCTCCATCGGACATGGGCAACATTCCCTGGAAGCCAGTGATCCCAGAGCGCAAGTACCAGCGCCTTGCCAAGGTACTGAACCCCGCTGGTGGCTCCTCCTCCTCCCCGTCTGCTCTGTGCCACCAGAACCCTAGCGCCTCAGGAGGCTGAGATAGGAGGATCCTGGTTCAAAGTCAACCCAGACAGGCAAGGGGATGAGACTCCCTTTTTCTCCTGAACCACCAAGAAGGTAGGACGAGAGCCGTGGCTCTCATGGTGGAGTGTTAGCCTTGAGTGACAAAGCGAAGGGACAGCGCCTAGGTCTTGTTCAAGTTCAAGTCCTGGCGCCCCCACACAATTGAAACAAAGGTGGTTGTCTTGTCCTGCCTGGCTCCCTCTGTGAAAAGTCCAAGCTCTTGAACATTCCAAAGTTGTGCAGTAAATGAAACCACCTCTCCAGAGCCTCTCCCTGTACCGTGGTCCCTAGCAGATCTATTATTTTATGGCCGTCCAGTTCCAGTAGCCTCTTGGTACAGGCTGATAATGGGACCCTGGTGTCTCAGAAATTTTTTTTTGGGGGGCGTCAGTCTAGAACTTAGGGCCTGGGCATTATCTCTGAGCTTCTATTGCTCAAGGCTAGCACTCTACCACTTGAGCCACACGGCCACTTCCAGCTTTTTCTGTGTATGTGGTACTGAGGAATGGACCCCAGGGCTTCATGTATGCCAGGCAAGCACTCTTCCTCTAAGCCACGCTTCCAAGCCCCAGATTCCAGAGTTATACATGGAACCAGTAAGATAACTTGCGATGAAACTAAGAAGATACGATGAAATTCACCTGTGTTGTATCTGCGTGTCTGTGTCTCTTTGTGTCCCCCTGTACATGGTGTTTGCGGGTACACCTTGCCCCGCTTTTTTTGGGGGGGGTGGGTATTAGGACTTGCACTCGGGCCTACCTTCTTTTTCACTCCAGCCTGGTACTCCCAGTCCTTGGAATCCTGAGTCTTTGTGCATGCTAGGCGAGCACTCTACCACTAGCCCTGGCCCTCAAATCTGGCACCCTTACCCCTTGACCACAGCTCCCACTTGCAGCTTTGTTGATGGTTCATAGGAGTTAAGAGTCTCACGGACTTTCCTGCCTGGCTGGCTTCGAGGCACTGTCCTCAGATCTCAGCCTCATGGGCAGTAAAAGCGTCAGCCATGCTGCTACACACATCACTAATTCAGCCCTATCTCAGCACAGCCTTACCCTGCTGGGTTGGCATAGCCTTGTGCTGGCCACGCCCTCCAGCAGATGTGCAAAGCTCTGCGAAGCTGCAGACCCACGAGGCAGGGCTGGGATAAAGCAAAAGCAGCCTGGGTTCCTGCTACAGGCATTTGAGTTTAGGAGGCCTAGCTCACGTGTGGGACAGGTGGCGTAGGTGTCCACGTGGTCACTCTGACCAGATGATTGAGTGACTAATAGCGTAGAGTTAAGATCCGAGATTCCTGTGCCCCCTGCTCAAGCCCTTCCTTTTCTCTCTTGACCAGGCGGAGGAGGGAGAGGCCTGTGTGTCCCCCACTTCCGAGGCCACCGAGGGGACCCACAAGGTTCCGGTGGTGAAGGCTAAAGCCACCCATGTCATCATGAGTTCTCTGATCACAAGTAAGAATGGCGGCGCAGGTCTAGAGCTGGAGTGTCCGAAGTTTAGGTCTGTGGTCAGCAACCCTCCCTCCGTGGCTCAGACTTTTCTATCCCTGGATAGTTGTTCTGTGGTGGCCTCTGCTTTGGGAAGAGAAAGGACTTTAGAAAATGTCAAGTTGTGCCTTAAGCTGGTTTCTTTTCAAGATGGAATTCCAGTATGCCCCGGACTGTTCAAGAAAGAAATCGGAAAGGGTGTGGGTGTATTTTGAGATGATTTCTACATTTTACCCCGTTCAAACTCAAGCTAGCCAACTGAGAGCAGATCGGGAGTGTGAGCTCTGCCAATCGGAGCAGAGGGGCGGGGCCTGCCATGTGAGCAGGCAGGGCACCCTTTGGGCTGGTGCCAAACCCTTCTGGGCAGAAACAAACTGTGCCTTGTTGAGACAGTTCTTGATTTCTGTGTCTGCCATTGTGTCTCGGGTGGTTCCTGAAGAGCACGTTTTTAACAGTATTTTGGCTGCTGAATCTCTGGAGTGTTAAATCTCCATTTCAGTGGGTGGTTTTGCCTTGCATTGGATTTCATTGTGGGTTCAGGATTATACACCTGAGCCATTGGTTTCTGACTTGAACTCAGGGCTTGAACCATGACTTTTTGTGTGTGTGTGTGGGTCATGAGGCTGGGTCATGAGGTCATGGGACTTGGGTTGTCCCTGAGCTTTTCAGCTCAAGGCTACCACCCTACCCTTGAGCCTGGCCCCACTTCCTGTTTTCTAGAGGTTAATTGGAGATAAGCTTCTTAAGATCCTTTTGTTCCCAGTCTGGCTTTGACCTTGATCCTCAGATCTCAGCCTCCTGAGTAACTAGGATTACAGGCGTTTGCTCGTTTTTGTTTATGTCTTTAATGGGAGAAAAGAGCCTCATGGACTCTACTGCATGGGCTGGCATCCTGAGCAGCTAGAATTATAGGCCTGAGCTACCAGCACCCAGCCCTTGGCTCTGCTTTTTTTTTTTTTTTTTTGGCCAGTTCTAGAGTTTGAACTTGGGGCCTGAGCCCTGGCCTTTCTATAAGGCTAGAGCTCTACCACTTGAGCCACAGCACCATTTCTGGCATTTTCTCTGTATGAGGTACCAAGGACTAGACAAGCACTCTACCACTAGGCTAACTACCTGGCCCGGCTCTGCTTTTTTAAAAGTGGACTTTGAGTTACTAATCTTTCAATTTTAAGCCACAGCTGCATTTAAATTCCTGGTAGTAGTGTAGAGGAGGAGTTCATTAAAACCCTTCTTGCTTAGACATGGTGGTGCATGTGTTTGTGATATATTTTCTTTGTTTCTATAGGCAAGGTTGTACAGATTAAGCAAAAAAGTCAGGTGTCATTCACTCTATAGTATAAATGACTGAAGAAATCAATTCAGACTGAGTGGGTATCCAGGACCCTGGTCCAAGCCTGGTATCTGTGCTGTGAATATAGTTGGTCCCCTTTAGCCTGAATGGCCTTGGTTTGTGTCTGAGTGATGGAGTGGTGAGTCTCTTTTTCTCCGCGTGGGTCATGGGGCTTGAACTTGGCCTGGGTGTTGTTGTCCCTGAGCTCTTCAGCTCAAGGCTATCGCCCTACTCCTTGAGCCACAGCACCACTTCCAGTTTTCTCATCGTTCATGAGAGCTAAAGAGTCACGTACTTCAATGCCCGGGCTGGCTTTAAACCTCCATCCCCAAATCTCAGTTTCCTGAGAAGCCAGGATTAGCAGCCACCCCTACTAAGCTTGTGGTTTGTTGCTGTGGTTGGTCCTGAGGCTTGAACTCAGGTCTGGGCCTTGTCCCTGAGCTCTTTGCTCAAGGCTAGGTAAGAATCTCATGAACTTTTCCCTTCCCTGGGCTGGCTTTGAACCGCGATCCTCAGCTCTTGGTCTGAGCAGCTGGAATGGCAGGCATGAGTTTCACTGCTAACCATGGAGATAGCACAGTGTCTAAGCAAGGAGACGGCTGGGGGCCTCTGCCATCCCTGTGGCACGAGCTGCTCTCTGGCGGGTGAGCAGGAGCCTGGGTGAGATTGTCACTTCCTGAGGGCGGGTCTGGGGCCAGTGCTCCTGGAGTTGGTGCCATCTGGGTTGCTGAGGGGGTGGAAGGGGCACGACTGTCGTGTCCTCTCCCAGAACAGACCCAGGAGAACATCCACCGTTTCGAGCAACAGGCAGGGCTGAGAGATGCTGGCTACACACCCCACAAGGGACTCACCACAGAGGAAACCAAGTACCTGCGAGTGGCAGAGGCGCTCCACGTAAGGGACCCAACCAACATCTCCAAACCAAAGCCCTCCCTCCCCCTCCTTTTCCTGCCCTCCCTGCCCCTCCCCTCCTCCCCCCTAGTCCTGGAGCTTGAACTCAGGGCCTGGGCATTGTCCCTGAGCTTCTTTTGCTAGCACTCTACCTCTTAAGCCAGACATGGTGCAACCTTTTGAGGAAGCTCAAGGGAAACTTGGACAGTCCCCAGGCCCTGAGTTCAAGTCCTGGAACTGACAAAGAAAAAAAAAATGTTCTATGGCCCCCAATGTTTCCATCTTGGATATTTCCAGCATTGGGAAGGCCGAATGCTGTTTCGTATTTAGTCTTGTTTTGACAACGTTTTTGTCCACCTGAACAGAAACTGAAGCTACAGAGTGGGGAGCTCGCAAGAGAAGAGAAGCAGCCCGCCTCACCCCAGTCCACCCCAGGCAACACGCCTCCATCTTCCCCTAAGCACAAACCCAGGTGAGCCGCCTGGAAGCCGCTGCACTGGTTCAGGAAAGCTCGGGCTCCTGTGGGAAATGCCACCCCTAAAAGGGCCATGGGCTCTTTTGGTGTGAGACGCCCCCGAGGCCCAGAAAGGGGATGTATTGGGGTGTCTCGTCCTCTCTTCCAGAGGCTGGCTTACCTCTGCGTCCTCCCTAGCCTTGCCCAGCCCAAATCCTAGCGCCATGGATCCGGGAAGTGGGGATAAGGACAGACACATGTCAGACAAGTGGAGTCTCTTTGGACCAAGAGCCCTGCAGAAATCCGATTCTGGAGGGTTCACCATCCAGGCCTACCGGGGGGCCCAGAAACCCAGCCCCATGGAGCTGATCCGAGCGCAGGCCGCGAGATCGGCGGCCGGAGACCCAGCCACCTTCACCCCACCCAAGACGGACGCCCCCAGGGCAGAAGGGAACAAGCCACCGCCGCCACCACGGACCCACAGCCTCAGACCCCGCGACTTCAACGTGCTCACCCCCACGGGCTTTTAGGCCAGGGATTCTCTCCTCTTGGTGGACGGGAGCGGGATTTTCCTACCCCACCTGCTCAGCTGAGTCTGGAGCTGGACACGGGCAGTCATTTCTGTTCTGTTCTGTTCTTTTTTTGAGCAAAGAGTAGTGCCACGTTGTCCTAGGCTAGAAAAGTGACTCAGTACCGAGGCAAGTTAGCTGTCAGCAGAGGAGATGTTTGAGGATCGCATGGTGTGGGGTGTTTGGTTTTCTTTTTTGTATCACTGACAATAGATTTGGCCCTGGCTCACTAGGTAAATGATGTTTAGGAATCCCTGAACCCGCTTCTCGATTCTTTCCCTGTAATCCACACAACCAGCAGTGTGTCCATGAGTGCCTGATGTGTTAGGGGCGGGGGGTCTTGTTTGAAACTGGGACAGTCAACAGGCAGACCTTGGCGGGGTCCCCCTTCTTTCTAGGCTGGAGCTAGAGGCACCTTTTCTTTTCTTAATCCACCCCAGTGAATCATGACAAAACTACAGCCTGCTCTTCCTGCTTCTGTGTCACTTTAAAGTGGAATCAGTCGGATGCCATTTGGTGGATAACTGAGGGAGAAACTAGAGTGCTAGTTCTATGTTGATGTTGATAAATGGATGCTGGTTCTGTGTGTGGGGGGTATGCTAGACATTAACCAGGGTATTGTGTACTTTGAGTAGATGTGCAATTAGTATGACCTCATTTTGATTTTTTTTTTCCTAAGCTAGGGGCATAAAACTTTTTAGAAAATGTGGAGAGGCAATTCTTTTTTCGTTTTCCCACCAAAACGAGCCCCATACTTTGTGGGAAAACACATCCTCTATTTCTCCTTGCTGTGGTCATCACCGGCTCAGATTCTTGCTGTGTTTTGGGTGGTATTTTGTTTACAGAAGAGTTCCCCTCATAGAGAAGCCCGGGGTCTAAAATTGTCAGAAAAATTAATTTATTTGTGTCTTTGTTATATCACTTGTAACACAATAAAAATCCTTACTTTCTCAACTTCCCACATGGAGTTTTTTGTTGCTATACTCAGGAGGCTGAGTTTTTAAGGATGGAGGTTTGAGGCCAGCAGGGCAGGTTATCTTCAAGTAACCCACCCACCAAAAAAGCTGCAAGTGGAAATGTGGCTCAAAGGTGGAGCACCAGTCGTAAGCAGAAATGCTATAAGAAGTCAGGCCCCAGTGGTTCACGCCTGTAGTCCTAACGACTCAGGAGGCTGAGATGTGAAGATCTGGGTTTGAAGCCAGCCTCTTAGTCTCCAGTGCGCCACCAGAAAATTGGAAGTGGCATACAGAAACGGAATGGCCTGCGGCTCAAAGTGGCAGAGCGCTAGCTAGCCTTGAGCAAAAGAGTTCATGCCCCATGACTGACAAAACGAAAACCCCATGCTCAGAGTACCTGAGAACCCCGAGTTCAAGCCCCAGTACTGGCACACAAGGAAAAAAAGCCATCTGCCTACCAGTCATAATACACTAAGCATGAAAAAAACAAAAAAACTAGGTGTTCTAAGAACTAGCTTCTTTATTGTATCTTTCTCGACAAATGCTTTTTATATCACACTTTCCATCCATCCCATCTGGTTTACATGAGATCTCCAGAAACTGGGCACAGAGTCACACTGGAGCCACAGGAAAGGTCTGAGGGACAGGGCGGAAGGGGGTTGGGGGAGGTCCTTGCAGAATGTGCGTCCTTAGGAATGTGACCACCTTGGTGTCCTTTGCCTGGCACACAGCCTCCTCTTGCATTTTTGGATGGAAAGGTCCAAATGTAGAGTGCGTATAGTGTTGCCTATTTCGAAAAGAGCGTAGATAAATAATTTATTGAAAAATAGATACACTTTGGCTATGTCATACACCTTTTGAGAATAGGCTAAAGGATGATTATCAAAAACACACATATATGGCGTGGAATGCCACCGGGCATTCAGCTATGACGATGCCCTGGAGGAGCCGGTGCCCACGACCCCCCCTCCATCGGACGTGGGCAACATTCCCTGGAAGCCAGTGATCCCAGAGCGCAAGTACCAGCGCCTTGCCAAGGTACTGAACCCCGCTGGTGGCTCCTCCTCCTCCCCGTCTGCTCTGTGCCACCAGAACCCTAGCGCCTCAGGAGGCTGAGATAGGAGGATCCTGGTTCAAAGTCAACCCAGACAGGCAAGGGGATGAGACTCCCTTTTTCTCCTGAACCACCAAGAAGCTAGGACGAGAGCCGTGGCTCTCATGGTGGAGTGTTAGCCTTGAGTGACAAAGCGAAGGGACAGCGCCTAGGTCTTGTTCAAGTTCAAGTCCTGGCGCCCCCACACAATTGAAACAAAGGTGGTTGTCTTGTCCTGCCTGGCTCCCTCTGTGAAAAGTCCAAGCTCTTGAACATTCCAAAGTTGTGCAGTAAATGAAACCACCTCTCCAGAGCCTCTCCCTGTACCGTGGTCCCTAGCAGATCTATTATTTTATGGCCGTCCAGTTCCAGTAGCCTCTTGGTACAGGCTGATAATGGGACCCTGGTGTCTCAGAAATTTTTTTTTGGGGGGCGTCAGTCTAGAACTTAGGGCCTGGGCATTATCTCTGAGCTTCTATTGCTCAAGGCTAGCACTCTACCACTTGAGCCACACGGCCACTTCCAGCTTTTTCTGTGTATGTGGTACTGAGGAATGGACCCCAGGGCTTCATGTATGCCAGGCAAGCACTCTTCCTCTAAGCCACGCTTCCAAGCCCCAGATTCCAGAGTTATACATGGAACCAGTAAGATAACTTGCGATGAAACTAAGAAGATACGATGAAATTCACCTGTGTTGTATCTGCGTGTCTGTGTCTCTTTGTGTCCCCCTGTACATGGTGTTTGCGGGTACACCTTGCCCCGCTTTTTTTGGGGGGGTGGGTATTAGGACTTGCACTCGGGCCTACCTTCTTTTTCACTCCAGCCTGGTACTCCCAGTCCTTGGAATCCCGAGTCTTTGTGCATGCTAGGCGAGCACTCTACCACTAGCCCTGGCCCTCAAATCTGGCACCCTTACCCCTTGACCACAGCTCCCACTTGCAGCTTTGTTGATGGTTCATAGGAGTTAAGAGTCTCACGGACTTTCCTGCCTGGCTGGCTTCGAGGCACTGTCCTCAGATCTCAGCCTCATGAGCAGTAAAAGCATCAGCCATGCTGCTACACACATCAATAATTCAGCCCTAGCTCAGCACAGCCTTACCCTGCTGGGTGGGCATAGCCTTGTGCTGGCCACGCCCTCCAGCACATGTGCAAAGCTCTGCGAAGCTGCAGACCCACGTGGCAGGGCTGGGATAAAGCAAAAGCAGCCTGGGTTCCTGCTACAGGCATTTGAGTTTAGGAGGCCTAGCTCACGTGTGGGACAGGTGGCGTAGGTGTCCATGTGGTCACTCTGACCAGATGATTGAGTGACTAATAGGGTAGAGTTAAGTTTAGATCCGAGACTCCTGTGCCCCCTGCTCAAGCCCTTCCTTTTCTCTCTTGACCAGGCGGAGGAGGGAGAGGCCTGTGTGTCCCCCACTTCCGAGGCCACCGAGGGGGCCCACAAGGTTCCGGTGGTGAAGGCTAAAGCCACCCATGTCATCATGAGTTCTCTGATCACAAGTAAGAATGGCGGCGCAGGTCTAGAGCTGGAGTGTCCGAAGTTTAGGTCTGTGGTCAGCAACCCTCCCTCCGTGGCTCAGACTTTTCTATCCCTGGATAGTTGTTCTGTGGCCTCTGCTTTGGGAAGAGAAAGGACTTTAGAAAATGTCAAGTTGTGCCTTAAGCTGGTTTCTTTTCAAGATGGAATTCCAGTATGCCCCGGACTGTTCAAGAAAGAAATCGGAAAGGGTGTGGGTGTATTTTGAGATGATTTCTACATTGTACCCCGTTCAAACTCAAGCTAGCCAACTGAGAGCAGATCGGGAGTGTGAGCTCTGCCAATCGGAGCAGAGGGGCGGGGCCTGCCATGTGAGCAGGCAGGGCACCCTTTGGGCTGGTGCCAAACCCTTCTGGGCAGAAACAAACTGTGCCTTGTTGAGACAGTTCTTGATTTCTGTGTCTGCCATTGTGTCTCCGGTGGTTCCTGAAGAGCACGTTTTTAACAGTATTTTGGCTGCTGAATCTCTGGAGTGTTAAATCTCCATTTCAGTGGGTGGTTTTGCCTTGCATTGGATTTCATTGTGGGTTCAGGATTATACACCTGAGCCATTGGGTTCTGACTTGAACTCAGGGCTTGAACCATGACTTTTTGTGTGTGTGTGTGGGTCATGAGGCTGGGTCATGAGGTCATGGGACTTGGGTTGTCCCTGAGCTTTTCAGCTCAAGGCTACCACCCTACCCTTGAGCCTGGCCCCACTTTCTGTTTTCTAGAGGTTAATTGGAGATAAGAGTCTTAAGATCCTTTCGTTCCCAGTCTGGCTTTGACCTTGATCCTCAGATCTCAGCCTCCTGAGTAGCTAGGATTACAGGTGTTTGCTCGTTTTTGTTTATATCTTTAATGGGAGAAAAGAGCCTCATGGACTCTACTGCATGGGCTGGCATCCTGAGCAGCTAGAATTATAGGCCTGAGCTACCAGCACCCAGCCCTGGGCTCTGCTTTTTTTTTTGGGGGGGGGGGCCAGTTCTAGAGCTTGAACTTGGGGCCTGAGCCCTGGCCTTTCTATAAGGCTAGAGCTCTACCACTTGAGCCACAGCACCATTTCTGGCATTTTCTCTGTATGAGGTACCAAGGACTAGACAAGCACTCTACCACTAGGTTAACTACCTGGCCCGGCTCTGCTTTTTTAAAAGTAGACTTTGAGTTACTAATCTTTCAATTTTAAGCCACAGCTGCATTTAAATTCCTGGTAGTAGTGTAGAGGAGGAGTTCATTAAAACCCTTCTTGCTTAGACATGGTGGTGCATGTGTTTGTGATATATTTTCTTTGTTTCTATAGGCAAGGTTGTACAGATTAAGCAAAAAAGTCAGGTGTCATTCACTCTATAGTATAAATGACTGAAGAAATCAATTCAGACTGAGTGGGTATCCAGGATCCTGGTCCAAGCCTGGTATCTGTGCTGTGAATATAGTTGACCCCTGTAGCCTGAATGGCCTTGGTTTGTGTCTGAGTGATGGAGTGGTGAGTCTCTTTTTCTCCGCGTGGGTCATGGGGCTTGAACTTGGCCTGGGTGTTGTTGTCCCTGAGCTCTTTAGCTCAAGGCTATCGCCCTACTCCTTGAGCCACAGCGCCACTTCCAGTTTTCTCATCGTTCATGAGAGCTAAAGAGTCACGTACTTCAATGCCCGGGCTGGCTTTAAACCTCCATCCCCAAATCTCAGTTTCCTGAGAAGCCAGGATTAGCAGCCACCCGTACTAAGCTTGTGGTTCGTTGCTGTGGTTGGTCCTGAGGCTTGAACTCAGGTCTGGGCCTTGTCCCTGAGCTCTTTGCTCAAGGCTAGGTAAGAATCTCATGAACTTTCCCTTCCCTGGGCTGGCTTTGAACCGTGATCCTCAGCTCTTGGTGTGAGCAGCTGGAATGGCAGGCACGAGTTTCACTGCTAACCATGGAGATAGCACAGTGTCTAAGCAAGGAGACGGCTGGGGGCCTCTGCCATCCCTGTGGCACGAGCTGCTCTCTGGCAGGTGAGCAGGAGCCTGGGTGAGATTGTCACTTCCTGAGGGCGGGTCTGGGGCCAGTGCTCCTGGAGTTGTTGCCATCTGGGTTGCTGAGGAGGTGGAAGGGGCACGACTGTCGTGTCCTCTCCCAGAACAGACCCAGGAGAACATCTACCGTTTCGAGCAACAGGCAGGGCTGAGAGATGCTGGCTACACACCCCACAAGGGACTCACCACAGAGGAAACCAAGTACCTGCGAGTGGCAGAGGCGCTCCACGTAAGGGACCCAACCAACATCTCCAAACCAAAGCCCTCCCTCCCCCTCCTTTTCCTGCCCTCCCTGCCCCTCCCCTCCTCCCCCCTAGTCCTGGAGCTTGAACTCAGGGCCTGGGCATTGTCCCTGAGCTTCTTTTGCTAGAACTCTACCTCTTAAGCCAGACATGGTGCAACCTTTTGAGGAAGCTCAAGGGAAACTTGGACAGTCCCCAGGCCCTGAGTTCAAGTCCTGGAACTGACAAAGAAAAAAAAAATGTTCTATGGCCCCCAATGTTTCCATCTTGGATATTTCCAGCATTGGGAAGGCCGAATGCTGTTTCGTATTTAGTCTTGTTTTGACAACGTTTTTGTCCACCTGAACAGAAACTGAAGCTACAGAGTGGGGAGCTCGCAAGAGAAGAGAAGCAGCCCGCCTCACCCCAGTCCACCCCAGGCAACACGCCTCCATCTTCCCCTAAGCACAAACCCAGGTGAGCTGCCTGGAAGCCGCTGCACTGGTTCAGGAAAGCTCGGGCTCCTGTGGGAAATGCCACCCCTAAAAGGGCCATGGGCTCTTTTGGTGTGAGATGCCCCCGAGGCCCAGAAAGGGGATGTATTGGGGTGTCTCATCCTCTCTTCCAGAGGCTGGCTTACCTCTGCGTCCTCCCTAGCCTTGCCCAGCCCAAATCCTAGCGCCATGGATCCGGGAAGTGGGGATAAGGACAGACACATGTCAGACAAGTGGAGTCTCTTTGGACCAAGAGCCGTGCAGAAATCCGATTCTGGAGGGTTCACCATCCAGGCCTACCGGGGGGCCCAGAAACCCAGCCCCATGGAGCTGATCCGAGCGCAGGCCGCGAGATCGGCCGGAGACCCAGCCACCTTCACCCCACCCAAGACGGACGCCCCCAGGGCAGAAGGGAACAAGCCACCGCCGCCACGGACCCACAGCCTCAGACCCCGCGACTTCAACGTGCTCACCCCCACGGGCTTTTAGGCCAGGGATTCTCTCCTCTTGGTGGACGGGAGCGGGATTTTCCTACCCCACCTGCTCAGCTGAGTCTGGAGCTGGACACGGGCAGTCATTTCTGTTCTGTTCTGTTCTTTTTTTGAGCAAAGAGTAGTGCCACGTTGTCCTAGGCTAGAAAAGTGACTCAGTACCGAGGCAAGTTAGCTGTCAGCAGAGGAGATGTTTGAGGATCTCATGGTGTGGGGTGTTTGGTTTTGTATCACTGACAATAGATTTGGCCCTGGCTCACTAGGTAAATGATGTTTAGGAATCCCTGAACCCGCTTCTCGATTCTTTCCCTGTAATCAACACAACCAGCAGTGTGTCCATGAGTGCCTGATGTGTTAGGGGCGGGGGGTCTTGTTTGAAACTGGGACAGTCAACAGGCAGACCTTGGCGGGGTCCCCCTTCTTTCTAGGCTGGAGCTAGAGGCACCTTTTCTTTTCTTAATCCACCCTAGTGAATCATGACAAAACTACAGCCTGCTCTTCCTGCTTCTGTGTCACTTTAAAGTGGAATCAGTCGGATGCCATTTGGTGGATAACGGAGGGAGAAACTAGAGTGCTAGTTCTATGTTGATGTTGATAAATGGATGCTGGTTCTGTGTGGGGGGGGTATGCTAGACATTAACCAGGGTATTGTGTACTTTGAGTAGATGTGCAATTAGTATGACCTCATTTTGATTTTTTTTTCTAAGCTAGAGGCATAAACTTTTTAGAAAATGTGGAGAGGCAATTCTTTTTTCGTTTTCCCACCAAAACGAGCCTCATACTGTGTGGGAAAACACATCCTCTATTTCTCCTTGCTGTGGTCATCACCGGCTCAGATTCTTGCTGTGTTTTGGGTGGTATTTTGTTTACAGAAGAGTTCCCCTCATAGAGAAGCCCGGGGTCTAAAATTGTCAGAAAAATTAATTTATTTGTGTCTTTGTTATATCACTTGTACTGACAATAAAAATCCTTACTTTCTCAACTTCCCACATGGAGCTTTTTGTTGCTATACTCAGGAGGCTGAGTTTTTAAGGATGGAGGTTTGAGGCCAGCAGGGCAGGTTATCTTCAAGTAACCCACCCACCAAAAAAGCTGCAAGTGGAAATGTGGCTCAAAGGTGGAGCACCAGTCGTAAGCAGAAATGCTATAAGAAGTCAGGCCCCAGTGGTTCACGCCTGTAGTCCTAACGACTCAGGAGGCTGAGATGTGAAGATCTGGGTTTGAAGCCAGCCTCTTAGTCTCCAGTGCGCCACCAGAAAATTGGAAGTGGCATACAGAAACGGAATGGCCTGCGGCTCAAAGTGGCAGAGCGCTAGCTAGCCTTGAGCAAAAGAGTTCATGCCCCATGACTGACAAAACGAAAACACCATGCTCAGAGTACCTGAGAACCCCGAGTTCAAGCCCCAGTACTGGCACACAAGGAAAAAAAGCCATCTGCCTACCAGTCATAATACACTAAGCATGAAAAAAACAAAAAAACTAGGTGTTCTAAGAACTAGCGTCTTTATTGTATCTTTCTCGACAAATGCTTTTTATATCACTTTCCATCCATCCCATCTGGTTTATATGAGATCTCGAGAAACTGGGCACAGAGTCACACTGGAGCCACAGGAAGGGTCTGAGGGACAGGGCGGAAGGGGGTGGGGGGAGTCCTTGCGGAATGTGCGTCCTTAGGAATGTGACCACCTTGGTGTCCTTTGCCTGGCACACAGCCTCCTCTTGCATTTTTGGATGGAAAGGTCCAAATGTAGAGTGCGTATAGTGTTGCCTATTTCGAAAAGAGCGTAGATAAATAATTTATTGAAAAATAGATACACTTTGGCTATGTCATACACCTTTTGAGAATAGGCTAAAGGATGATTATGAAAAACACACATATATGGCGTGGAATGCCACCGGGCATTCAGCTATGACGATGCCCTGGAGGAGCCGGTGCCCACGACCCCCCCTCCATCGGACATGGGCAACATTCCCTGGAAGCCAGTGATCCCAGAGCGCAAGTACCAGCGCCTTGCCAAGGTACTGAACCCCGCTGGTGGCTCCTCCTCCTCCCCGTCTGCTCTGTGCCACCAGAACCCTAGCGCCTCAGGAGGCTGAGATAGGAGGATCCTGGTTCAAAGTCAACCCAGACAGGCAAGGGGATGAGACTCCCTTTTTCTCCTGAACCACCAAGAAGCTAGGACGAGAGCTGTGGCTCTCATGGTGGAGTGTTAGCCTTGAGTGACAAAGCGAAGGGACAGCGCCTAGGTCTTGTTCAAGTTCAAGTCCTGGCGCCCCCACACAATTGAAACAAAGGTGGTTGTCTTGTCCTGCCTGGCTCCCTCTGTGAAAAGTCCAAGCTCTTGAACATTCCAAAGTTGTGCAGTAAATGAAACCACCTCTCCAGAGCCTCTCCCTGTACCGTGGTCCCTAGCAGATCTATTATTTTATGGCCGTCCAGTTCCAGTAGCCTCTTGGTACAGGCTGATAATGGGACCCTGGTGTCTCAGAAATTTTTTTGGGGGGGGGTCAGTCTAGAACATAGGGCCTGGGCATTATCTCTGAGCTTCTTTTGCTCAAGGCTAGCACTCTACCACTTGAGCCACACGGCCACTTCCAGCTTTTTCTGTGTATGTGGTACTGAGGAATGGACCCCAGGGCTTCATGTATGCCAGGCCAGCACTCTTCCTCTAAGCCACGCTTCCAAGCCCCAGATTCCAGAGTTATACATGGAACCAGTAAGATAACTTGCGATGAAACTAAGAAGATACGATGAAATTCACCTGTGTTGTATCTGCGTGTCTGTGTCTCTTTGTGTCCACCTGTACATGGTGTTTGCGGGTACACCTTGCCCCCCTTTTTTTGGGGGGTGGGTATTAGGACTTGCACTCGGGCCTACCTTCCTTTTCACTCCAGCCTGGTACTCCGAGTCCTTGGAATCACGAGTCTTTGTGCATGCTAGGCGAGCACTCTACCACTAGCCCTGGCCCTCAAGGCTGGCACCCTTACCCCTTGACCACAGCTCCCACTTGCAGCTTTGTTGATGGTTCATAGGAGTTAAGAGTCTCACGGACTTTCCTGCCTGGCTGGCTTCGAGACACTGTCCTCAGATCTCAGCCTCATGGGCAGTAAAAGCGTCAGCCATGCTGCTACACACATCAGTAATTCAGCCCTAGGGCAGCACAGCCTTACCCTGCTGGGTGGGCATAGCCTTGTGCTGGCCACGCCCTCCAGCAGATGTGCAAAGCTCTGCGAAGCTGCAGACCCACGTGGCAGGGCTGGGATAAAGCAAAAGCAGCCTGGGTTCCTGCTACAGGCATTTGAGTTTAGGAGGCCTAGCTCACGTGTGGGACAGGTGGCGTAGGTGTCCACGTGGTCACTCTGACCAGATGATTGAGTGACTAATAGGGTAGAGTTAAGTTTAGATCCGAGACTCCTGTGCCCCCTGCTCAAGCCCTTCCTTTTCTCTCTTGACCAGGCGGAGGAGGGAGAGGCCTGTGTGTCCCCCACTTCCGAGGCCACCGAGGGGACCCACAAGGTTCCGGTGGTGAAGGCTAAAGCCACCCATGTCATCATGAGTTCTCTGATCACAAGTAAGAATGGCGGCGCAGGTCTAGAGCTGGAGTGTCCGAAGTTTAGGTCTGTGGTCAGCAACCCTCCCTCCGTGGCTCAGACTTTTCTATCCCTGGATAGTTGTTCTGTGGTGGCCTCTGCTTTGGGAAGAGAAAGGACTTTAGAAAATGTCAAGTTGTGCCTTAAGCTGGTTTCTTTTCAAGATGGAATTCCAGTATGCCCCGGACTGTTCAAGAAAGAAATCGGAAAGGGTGTGGGTGTATTTTGAGATGATTTCTACATTGTACCCCGTTCAAACTCAAGCTAGCCAACTGAGAGCAGATCGGGAGTGTGAGCTCTGCCAATCGGAGCAGAGGGGCGGGGCCTGCCATGTGAGCAGGCAGGGCACCCTTTGGGCTGGTGCCAAACCCTTCTGGGCAGAAACAAACTGTGCCTTGTTGAGACAGTTCTTGATTTCTGTGTCTGCCATTGTGTCTCCGGTGGTTCCTGAGGAGCACGTTTTTAACAGTATTTTGGCTGCTGAATCTCTGGAGTGTTAAATCTCCATTTCAGTGGGTGGTTTTGCCTTGCATTGGATTTCATTGTGGGTTCAGGATTATACACCTGAGCCACTGGTTTCTGACTTGAACTCAGGGCTTGAACCATGACTTTTGTGTGTGTGTGTGGGTCATGAGGCTGGGTCATGAGGTCATGGGACTTGGGTTGTCCCTGAGCTTTTCAGCTCAAGGCTACCACCCTACCCTTGAGCCTGGCCCCACTTCCTGTTTTCTAGAGGTTAATTGGAGATAAGCGTCTTAAGATCCTTTTGTTCCCAGTCTGGCTTTGACCTTGAT
Organism: Megascapheus bottae; assembly: GCF_031878675.1. Taxonomy (NCBI): domain Eukaryota; kingdom Metazoa; phylum Chordata; class Mammalia; order Rodentia; family Geomyidae; genus Megascapheus; species Megascapheus bottae. The sequence continues at coordinate 4,749,708 of NC_143546.1, forward strand.
CCTCAGATCTCAGCCTCCTGAGTAGCTAGGATTACAGGCATTTGCTCGTTTTTGTTTATGTCTTTAATGGGAGAAAAGAGCCTCATGGACTCTACTGCATGGGCTGGCATCCTGAGCAGCTAGAATTATAGGCCTGAGCTACCAGCACCCAGCCCTTGGCTCTGCTTTTTTTTTTTTTTTTTTTGGCCAGTCCTAGGGTTTGAACTTCGGGCCTGAGCCCTGGTCTTTCTGTAAGGCTAGAGCTCTAGCACTTGAGCCACAGCACCATTTCTGGCATTTTCTCTGTATGAGGTACCAAGGACTAGACAAGCACTCTACCACTAGGCTAACTACCTGGCCCGGCTCTGCTTTTTTAAAAGTGGACTTTGAGTTACTAATCTTTCAATTTTAAGCCACAGCTGCATTTAAATTCCTGGTAGTAGTGTAGAGGAGGAGTTCATTAAAACCCTTCTTGCTTAGACATGGTGGTGCATGTGTTTGTGATATATTTTCTTTGTTTCTATAGGCAAGGTTGTACAGATTAAGCAAAAAAGTCAGGTGTCATTCACTCTATAGTATAAATGACTGAAGAAATCAATTCAGACTGAGTGGGTATCCAGGATCCTGGTCCAAGCCTGGTATCTGTGCTGTGAATATAGTTGACCCCTGTAGCCTGAATGGCCTTGGTTTGTGTCTGAGTGATGGAGTGGTGAGTCTCTTTTTCTCCGCGTGGGTCATGGGGCTTGAACTTGGCCTGGGTGTTGTTGTCCCTGAGCTCTTTAGCTCAAGGCTATCGCCCTACTCCTTGAGCCACAGCGCCACTTCCAGTTTTCTCATCGTTCATGAGAGCTAAAGAGTCACGTACTTCAATGCCCGGGCTGGCTTTAAACCTCCATCCCCAAATCTCAGTTTCCTGAGAAGCCAGGATTAGCAGCCACCCGTACTAAGCTTGTGATTCGTTGCTGTGGTTGGTCCTGAGGCTTGAACTCAGGTCTGGGCCTTGTCCCTGAGCTCTTTGCTCAAGGCTAGGTAAGAATCTCATGAACTTTCCCTTCCCTGGGCTGGCTTTGAACCGTGATCCTCAGCTCTTGGTGTGAGCAGCTGGAATGGCAGGCACGAGTTTCACTGCTAACCATGGAGATAGCACAGTGTCTAAGCAAGGAGACGGCTGGGGGCCTCTGCCATCCCTGTGGCACGAGCTGCTCTCTGGCAGGTGAGCAGGAGCCTGGGTGAGATTGTCACTTCCTGAGGGCGGGTCTGGGGCCAGTGCTCCTGGAGTTGTTGCCATCTGGGTTGCTGAGGAGGTGGAAGGGGCACGACTGTCGTGTCCTCTCCCAGAACAGACCCAGGAGAACATCTACCGTTTCGAGCAACAGGCAGGGCTGAGAGATGCTGGCTACACACCCCACAAGGGACTCACCACAGAGGAAACCAAGTACCTGCGAGTGGCAGAGGCGCTCCACGTAAGGGACCCAACCAACATCTCCAAACCAAAGCCCTCCCTCCCCCTCCTTTTCCTGCCCTCCCTGCCCCTCCCCTCCTCCCCCCTAGTCCTGGAGCTTGAACTCAGGGCCTGGGCATTGTCCCTGAGCTTCTTTTGCTAGAACTCTACCTCTTAAGCCAGACATGGTGCAACCTTTTGAGGAAGCTCAAGGGAAACTTGGACAGTCCCCAGGCCCTGAGTTCAAGTCCTGGAACTGACAAAGAAAAAAAAAATGTTCTATGGCCCCCAATGTTTCCATCTTGGATATTTCCAGCATTGGGAAGGCCGAATGCTGTTTCGTATTTAGTCTTGTTTTGACAACGTTTTTGTCCACCTGAACAGAAACTGAAGCTACAGAGTGGGGAGCTCGCAAGAGAAGAGAAGCAGCCCGCCTCACCCCAGTCCACCCCAGGCAACACGCCTCCATCTTCCCCTAAGCACAAACCCAGGTGAGCCGCCTGGAAGCCGCTGCACTGGTTCAGGAAAGCTCGGGCTCCTGTGGGAAATGCCACCCCTAAAAGGGCCATGGGCTCTTTTGGTGTGAGACGCCCCCGAGGCCCAGAAAGGGGATGTATTGGGGTGTCTCATCCTCTCTTCCAGAGGCTGGCTTACCTCTGCGTCCTCCCTAGCCTTGCCCAGCCCAAATCCTAGCGCCATGGATCCGGGAAGTGGGGATAAGGACAGACACATGTCAGACAAGTGGAGTCTCTTTGGACCAAGAGCCGTGCAGAAATCCGATTCTGGAGGGTTCACCATCCAGGCCTACCGGGGGGCCCAGAAACCCAGCCCCATGGAGCTGATCCGAGCGCAGGCCGCGAGATCGGCCGGAGACCCAGCCACCTCCACCCCACCCAAGACGGACGCCCCCAGGGCAGAAGGGAACAAGCCACCGCCGCCACGGACCCACAGCCTCAGACCCCGCGACTTCAACGTGCTCACCCCCACGGGCTTTTAGGCCAGGGATTCTCTCCTCTTGGTGGACGGGAGCGGGATTTTCCTACCCCACCTGCTCAGCTGAGTCTGGAGCTGGACACGGGCAGTCATTTCTGTTCTGTTCTGTTCTTTTTTTGAGCAAAGAGTAGTGCCACGTTGTCCTAGGCTAGAAAAGTGACTCAGTACCGAGGCAAGTTAGCTGTCAGCAGAGGAGATGTTTGAGGATCTCATGGTGTGGGGTGTTTGGTTTTTGTATCACTGACAATAGATTTGGCCCTGGCTCACTAGGTAAATGATGTTTAGGAATTCCTGAACCCGCTTCTTGATTCTTTCCCTGTAATCCACACAACCAGCAGTGTGTCCATGAGTGCCTGATGTGTTAGGGGCGGGGGGTCTTGTTTGAAACTGGGACAGTCAACAGGCAGACCTTGGCGGGGTCCCCCTTCTTTCTAGGCTGGAGCTAGAGGCACCTTTTCTTTTCTTAATCCACCCCAGTGAATCATGACAAAACTACAGCCTGCTCTTCCTGCTTCTGTGTCACTTTAAAGTGGAATCAGTCGGATGCCATTTGGTGGATAACTGAGGGAGAAACTAGAGTGCTAGTTCTATGTTGATGTTGATAAATGGATGCTGGTTCTGTGTGTGGGGGGGGTATGCTAGACATTAACCAGGGTATTGTGTACTTTGAGTAGATGTGCAATTAGTATGACCTCATTTTGATTTTTTTTTTTTAAGCTAGGGGCATAAAACTTTTTAGAAAATGTGGAGAGGCAATTCTTTCATTTTCCCACCAAAACGAGCCTCATACTTTGTGGGAAAACACATCCTCTATTTCTCCTTGCTGTGGTCATCACCGGCTCAGATTCTTGCTGTGTTTTGGGTGGTATTTTGTTTACAGAAGAGTTCCCCTCATAGAGAAGCCCTGGGGTGTAAAATTGTCAGAAAAATTAATTTATTTGTGTCTTTGTTATATCGCTTGTACTGACAATAAAAATCCTTACTTTCTCAACTTCCCACATGGAGCTTTTTGTTGCTATACTCAGGAGGCTGAGTTTTTAAGCATGGAGGTTTGAGGCCAGCAGGGCAGGTTATCTTCAAGTAACCCACCCACCAAAAAAGCTGCAAGTGGAAATGTGGCTCAAAGGTGGAGCACCAGTCTTAAGCAGAAATGCTATAAGAAGTCAGGCACCAGTGGTTTGCCTGTAGTCCTAACGACTCAGGAGGCTGAGATGTGAAGATCTGGGTTTGAAGCCAGCCTCTTAGTCTCCAGTGAGCCACCAGAAAATTGGAAGTGGCATACAGAAACGGAATGGCCTGCGGCTCAAAGTGGCAGAGCGCTAGCTAGCCTTGAGCAAAAGAGTTCATGCCCCATGACTGACAAAACGAAAACCCCATGCTCAGAGTACCTGAGAACCCCGAGTTCAAGCCCCAGTACTGGCACACAAGGAAAAAAAGCCATCTGCCTACCAGTCATAATACACTAAGCATGAAAAAAACAAAAAAACTAGGTGTTCTAAGAACTAGCGTCTTTATTGTATCTTTCTCGACAAATGCTTTTTATATCACACTTTCCATCCATCCCATCTGGTTTACATGAGATCTCGAGAAACTGGGCACAGAGTCACACTGGAGCCACAGGAAGGGTCTGAGGGACAGGGCGGAAGGGGGTGGGGGGAGTCCTTGCGGAATGTGCGTCCTTAGGAATGTGACCACCTTGGTGTCCTTTGCCTGGCACACAGCCTCCTCTTGCATTTTTGGATGGAAAGGTCCAAATGTAGAGTGCGTATAGTGTTGCCTATTTCGAAAAGAGCGTAGATAAATAATTTATTGAAAAATAGATACACTTTGGCTATGTCATACACCTTTTGAGAATAGGCTAAAGGATGATTATGAAAAACACACATATATGGCGTGGAATGCCACCGGGCATTCAGCTATGACGATGCCCTGGAGGAGCCGGTGCCCACGACTCCCCCTCCATCGGACATGGGCAACGTTCCCTGGAAGCCAGTGATCCCAGAGCGCAAGTACCAGCGCCTTGCCAAGGTACTGAACCCCGCTGGTGGCTCCTCCTCCTCCCCGTCTGCTCTGTGCCACCAGAACCCTAGCGCCTCAGGAGGCTGAGATAGGAGGATCCTGGTTCAAAGTCAACCCAGACAGGCAAGGGGATGAGACTCCCTTTTTCTCCTGAACCACCAAGAAGCTAGGACGAGAGCTGTGGCTCTCATGGTGGAGTGTTAGCCTTGAGTGACAAAGCGAAGGGACAGCGCCTAGGTCTTGGTCAAGTTCAAGTCCTGGCGCCCCCACACAATTGAAACAAAGGTGGTTGTCTTGTCCTGCCTGGCTCCCTCTGTGAAAAGTCCAAGCTCTTGAACATTCCAAAGTTGTGCAGTAAATGAAACCACCTCTCCAGAGCCTCTCCCTGTACCGTGGTCCCTAGCAGATCTATTATTTTATGGCCGTCCAGTTCCAGTAGCCTCTTGGTACAGGCTGATAATGGGACCCTGGTGTCTCAGAAATTTTTTTTTGGGGGGGGTCAGTCTAGAACTTAGGGCCTGGGCATTATCTCTGAGCTTCTATTGCTCAAGGCTAGCACTCTACCACTTGAGCCACACGGCCACTTCCAGCTTTTTCTGTGTATGTGGTACTGAGGAATGGACCCCAGGGCTTCATGTATGCCAGGCAAGCACTCTTCCTCTAAGCCACGCTTCCAAGCCCCAGATTCCAGAGTTATACATGGAACCAGTAAGATAACTTGCGATGAAACTAAGAAGATACGATGAAATTCACCTGTGTTGTATCTGCGTGTCTGTGTCTCTTTGTGTCCACCTGTACATGGTGTTTGCGGGTACACCTTGCCCCCCTTTTTTTGGGGGGTGGGTATTAGGACTTGCACTCGGGCCTACCTTCTTTTTCACTCCAGCCTGGTACTCCCAGTCCTTGGAATCCCGAGTCTTTGTGCATGCTAGGCGAGCACTCTACCACTAGCCCTGGCCCTCAAGGCTGGCACCCTTACCCCTTGACCACAGCTCCCACTTGCAGCTTTGTTGATGGTTCATAGGAGTTAAGAGTCTCACGGACTTTCCTGCCTGGCTGGCTTCGAGGCACTGTCCTCAGATCTCAGCCTCATGGGCAGTAAAAGCGTCAGCCATGCTGCTGCACACATCAATAATTCAGCCCTATCTCAGCACAGCCTTACCCTGCTGGGTGGGCATAGCCTTGTGCTGGCCACGCCCTCCAGCAGATGTGCAAAGCTCTGCGAAGCTGCAGACCCACGTGGCAGGGCTGGGATAAAGCAAAAGCAGCCTGGGTTCCTGCTACAGGCATTTGAGTTTAGGAGGCCTAGCTCACGTGTGGGACAGGTGGCGTAGGTGTCCATGTGGTCACTCTGACCAGATGATTGAGTGACTAATAGGGTAGAGTTAAGTTTAGATCCGAGATTCCTGTGCCCCCTGCTCAAGCCCTTCCTTTTCTCTCTTGACCAGGCGGAGGAGGGAGAGGCCTGTGTGTCCCCCACTTCCGAGGCCACGGAGGGGGCCCACAAGGTTCCGGTGGTGAAGGCTAAAGCCACCCATGTCATCATGAGTTCTCTGATCACAAGTAAGAATGGCGGCGCAGGTCTAGAGCTGGAGTGTCGGAAGTTTAGGTCTGTGGTCAGCAACCCTCCCTCCGTGGCTCAGACTTTTCTATCCCTGGATAGTTGTTCTGTGGCCTCTGCTTTGGGAAGAGAAAGGACTTTAGAAAATGTCAAGTTGTGCCTTAAGCTGGTTTCTTTTCAAGATGGAATTCCAGTATGCCCCGGACTGTTCAAGAAAGAAATCGGAAAGGGTGTGGGTGTATTTTGAGATGATTTCTACATTGTACCCCGTTCAAACTCAAGCTAGCCAACTGAGAGCAGATCGGGAGTGTGAGCTCTGCCAATCGGAGCAGAGGGGCGGGGCCTGCCATGTGAGCAGGCAGGGCACCCTTTGAGCTGGTGCCAAACCCTTCTGCGCAGAAACAAACTGTGCCTTGTTGAGACAGTTCTTGATTTCTGTGTCTGCCATTGTGTCTCGGGTGGTTCCTGAAGAGCACGTTTTTAACAGTATTTTGGCTGCTGAATCTCTGGAGTGTTAAATCTCCATTTCAGTGGGTGGTTTTGCCTTGCATTGGATTTCATTGTGGGTTCAGGATTATACACCTGAGCCACTGGTTTCTGACTTGAACTCAGGGCTTGAACCATGACTTTTTGTGTGTGTGTGTGGGTCATGAGGCTGGGTCATGAGGTCATGGGACTTGGGCTGTCCCTGAGCTTTTCAGCTCAAGGCTACCACCCTACCCTTGAGCCTGGCCCCACTTCCTGTTTTCTAGAGGTTAATTAGAGATAAGAGTCTTAAGATCCTTTTGTTCCCAGTCTGGCTTTGACCTTGATCCTCAGATCTCAGCCTCCTGAGTAGCTAGGATTACAGGCATTTGCTCGTTTTTGTTTATGTCTTTAATGGGAGAAAAGAGCCTCATGGACTCTACTGCATGGGCTGGCATCCTGAGCAGCTAGAATTATAGGCCTGAGCTACCAGCACCCAGCCCTTGGCTCTGCTTGTTTTTTTTTTTTTTTTGGCCAGTCCTAGGGTTTGAACTTCGGGCCTGAGCCCTGGTCTTTCTGTAAGGCTAGAGCTCTAGCACTTGAGCCACAGCACCATTTCTGGCATTTTCTCTGTATGAGGTACCAAGGACTAGACAAGCACTCTACCACTAGGCTAACTACCTGGCCCGGCTCTGCTTTTTTAAAAGTGGACTTTGAGTTACTAATCTTTCAATTTTAAGCCACAGCTGCATTTAAATTCCTGGTAGTAGTGTAGAGGAGGAGTTCATTAAAACCCTTCTTGCTTAGACATGGTGGTGCATGTGTTTGTGATATATTTTCTTTGTTTCTATAGGCAAGGTTGTACAGATTAAGCAAAAAAGTCAGGTGTCATTCACTCTATAGTATAAATGACTGAAGAAATCAATTCAGACTGAGTGGGTATCCAGGATCCTGGTCCAAGCCTGGTATCTGTGCTGTGAATATAGTTGACCCCTGTAGCCTGAATGGCCTTGGTTTGTGTCTGAGTGATGGAGTGGTGAGTCTCTTTTTCTCCGCGTGGGTCATGGGGCTTGAACTTGGCCTGGGTGTTGTTGTCCCTGAGCTCTTTAGCTCAAGGCTATCGCCCTACTCCTTGAGCCACAGCGCCACTTCCAGTTTTCTCATCGTTCATGAGAGCTAAAGAGTCACGTACTTCAATGCCCGGGCTGGCTTTAAACCTCCATCCCCAAATCTCAGTTTCCTGAGAAGCCAGGATTAGCAGCCACCCGTACTAAGCTTGTGGTTCGTTGCTGTGGTTGGTCCTGAGGCTTGAACTCAGGTCTGGGCCTTGTCCCTGAGCTCTTTGCTCAAGGCTAGGTAAGAATCTCATGAACTTTCCCTTCCCTGGGCTGGCTTTGAACCGTGATCCTCAGCTCTTGGTGTGAGCAGCTGGAATGGCAGGCACGAGTTTCACTGCTAACCATGGAGATAGCACAGTGTCTAAGCAAGGAGACGGCTGGGGGCCTCTGCCATCCCTGTGGCACGAGCTGCTCTCTGGCAGGTGAGCAGGAGCCTGGGTGAGATTGTCACTTCCTGAGGGCGGGTCTGGGGCCAGTGCTCCTGGAGTTGTTGCCATCTGGGTTGCTGAGGAGGTGGAAGGGGCACGACTGTCGTGTCCTCTCCCAGAACAGACCCAGGAGAACATCTACCGTTTCGAGCAACAGGCAGGGCTGAGAGATGCTGGCTACACACCCCACAAGGGACTCACCACAGAGGAAACCAAGTACCTGCGAGTGGCAGAGGCGCTCCACGTAAGGGACCCAACCAACATCTCCAAACCAAAGCCCTCCCTCCCCCTCCTTTTCCTGCCCTCCCTGCCCCTCCCCTCCTCCCCCCTAGTCCTGGAGCTTGAACTCAGGGCCTGGGCATTGTCCCTGAGCTTCTTTTGCTAGAACTCTACCTCTTAAGCCAGACATGGTGCAACCTTTTGAGGAAGCTCAAGGGAAACTTGGACAGTCCCCAGGCCCTGAGTTCAAGTCCTGGAACTGACAAAGAAAAAAAAAATGTTCTATGGCCCCCAATGTTTCCATCTTGGATATTTCCAGCATTGGGAAGGCCGAATGCTGTTTCGTATTTAGTCTTGTTTTGACAACGTTTTTGTCCACCTGAACAGAAACTGAAGCTACAGAGTGGGGAGCTCGCAAGAGAAGAGAAGCAGCCCGCCTCACCCCAGTCCACCCCAGGCAACACGCCTCCATCTTCCCCTAAGCACAAACCCAGGTGAGCCGCCTGGAAGCCGCTGCACTGGTTCAGGAAAGCTCGGGCTCCTGTGGGAAATGCCACCCCTAAAAGGGCCATGGGCTCTTTTGGTGTGAGATGCCCCCGAGGCCCAGAAAGGGGATGTATTGGGGTGTCTCATCCTCTCTTCCAGAGGCTGGCTTACCTCTGCGTCCTCCCTAGCCTTGCCCTGCCCAAATCCTAGCGCCATGGATCCGGGAAGTGGGGATAAGGACAGACACATGTCAGACAAGTGGAGTCTCTTTGGACCAAGAGCCCTGCAGAAATCCGATTCTGGAGGGTTCACCATCCAGGCCTACCGGGGGGCCCAGAAACCCAGCCCCATGGAGCTGATCCGAGCGCAGGCCGCGAGATCGGCCGGAGACCCAGCCACCTCCACCCCACCCAAGACGGACGCCCCCACGGCAGAAGGGAACAAGCCACCGCCCCCACCACGGACCCACAGCCTCAGACCCCGCGACTTCAACGTGCTCACCCCCACGGGCTTTTAGGCCAGGGATTCTCTCCTCTTGGTGGACGGGAGCGGGATTTTCCTACCCCACCTGCTCAGCTGAGTCTGGAGCTGGACACGGGCAGTCATTTCTGTTCTGTTCTGTTCTTTTTTTGAGCAAAGAGTAGTGCCACGTTGTCCTAGGCTAGAAAAGTGACTCAGTACCGAGGCAAGTTAGCTGTCAGCAGAGGAGATGTTTGAGGATCGCATGGTGTGGGGTGTTTGGTTTTCTTTTTTGTATCACTGACAATAGATTTGGCCCTGGCTCACTAGGTAAATGATGTTTAGGAATCCCTGAACCCGCTTCTCGATTCTTTCCCTGTAATCAACACAACCAGCAGTGTGTCCATGAGTGCCTGATGTGTTAGGGGCGGGGGGTCTTGTTTGAAACTGGGACAGTCAACAGGCAGACCTTGGCGGGGTCCCCCTTCTTTCTAGGCTGGAGCTAGAGGCACCTTTTCTTTTCTTAATCCACCCCAGTGAATCATGACAAAACTACAGCCTGCTCTTCCTGCTTCTGTGTCACTTTAAAGTGGAATCAGTCGGATGCCATTTGGTGGATAACTGAGGGAGAAACTAGAGTGCTAGTTCTATGTTGATGTTGATAAATGGATGCTGGTTCTGTGTGTGGGGGGGGTATGCTAGACATTAACCAGGGTATTGTGTACTTTGAGTAGATGTGCAATTAGTATGACCTCATTTTGATTTTTTTTTTTCTAAGCTAGAGGCATAAAACTTTTTAGAAAATGTGGAGAGGCAATTCGTTTTTCATTTTCCCTCCAAAACGAGCCTCATACTGTGTGGGAAAACACATCCTCTATTTCTCCTTGCTGTGGTCATCACCGGCTCAGATTCTTGCTGTGTTTTGGGTGGTATTTTGTTTACAGAAGAGTTCCCCTCATAGAGAAGCCCGGGGTCTAAAATTGTCAGAAAAATTAATTTATTTGTGTCTTTGTTATATCACTTGTACTGACAATAAAAATCCTTACTTTCTCAACTTCCCACATGGAGCTTTTTGTTGCTATACTCAGGAGGCTGAGTTTTTAAGGATGGAGGTTTGAGGCCAGCAGGGCAGGTTATCTTCAAGTAACCCACCCACCAAAAAAGCTGCAAGTGGAAATGTGGCTCAAAGGTGGAGCACCAGTCGTAAGCAGAAATGCTATAAGAAGTCAGGCACCAGTGGTTCACGCCTGTAGTCCTAACGACTCAGGAGGCTGAGATGTGAAGATCTGGGTTTGAAGCCAGCCTCTTAGTCTCCAGTGCGCCACCAGAAAATTGGAAGTGGCATACAGAAACGGAGTGGCCTGCGGCTCAAAGTGGCAGAGCGCTAGCTAGCCTTGAGCAAAAGAGTTCATGCCCCATGACTGACAAAACGAAAACCCCATGCTCAGAGTACCTGAAACCCCGAGTTCAAGCCCCAGTACTGGCACACAAGGAAAAAAAGCCATCTGCCTACCAGTCATAATACACTAAGCATGAAAAAAACAAAAAAACTAGGTGTTCTAAGAACTAGCTTCTTTATTGTATCTTTCTCGACAAATGCTTTTTATATCACACTTTCCATCCATCCCATCTGGTTTACATGAGATCTCCAGAAACTGGGCACAGAGTCACACTGGAGCCACAGGAAAGGTCTGAGGGACAGGGCGGAAGGGGGTTGGGGGAGGTCCTTGCAGAATGTGCGTCCTTAGGAATGTGACCACCTTGGTGTCCTTTGCCTGGCACACAGCCTCCTCTTGCATTTTTGGATGGAAAGGTCCAAATGTAGAGTGCATATAGTGTTGCCTATTTCGAAAAGAGCGTAGATAAATAATTTATTGAAAAATAGATACACTTTGGCTATGTCATACACCTTTTGAGAATAGGCTAAAGGATGATTATCAAAAACACACATACATGGCGGGGGGACAGGCCCGGGTGGAATCTAACCTACGGGATACACAGTCTTGGTTTGATCCTAGCTTTGTCCACACTTGGGAAGCGCTAGGAGCTTGCAGGAGGCGTTTGGAGGTATTTCTTGGTGCGCGTGGTGTATGGCGAAGCCCTCATGGGTGGCTCCAGTGTTTCGGGCCTGGCTCTGTATCGGGATTCAAGTCCGCGGCATAGAAGAGTAGCAGCTTTAACAAGTGCACTTTGTCTTGGAGTTGGGGTACCAGGGGCTCCCCGAGTATCTGGGTCAGGCGACTGCGGAAGGCTTCGATCTGCTTCTCCACATCCACTACGGTGATGTCGTCTCCTTGCTGGGGCTTCGGCTTGATCCTCTTGATGATTAAGTCCTTGCGGTCGATCACCGAGCTCCGGAGGTGCTCTGCAATGAGAGATCAAGGTGAGATCGAACCCTCGGAAGTCCATTTGCCTGCTGCTGGCCACCAGGACCTGGGCCTGACCCACCGCCAGAGGCCTGAGGTCTCCGCTTCACTCTCAGTCTCAGGAGGTTTCAGGTCTTAACAAAAATAACCACCAGAAATAATGCCTAACGTGCAGGAAGCCCTGGGTTCAATTCTTCAGTATCACACAGAAAAAAGCCAAAAGTGGTGAGGTGGCTCAAGTGGTTGAATGCTAACTTTGAGCAAAAGAAGCTCAGGGACAGTGCTTAGGCCCTGAGTTCAAACCCCAGGACTGGCCAAAACAGAACCCCCCCCCCAAAAAAAAAGCACCCCAAAGCTGGAAGTAGTATTGTGGCTCAAATAGTATAGCACCAGCCTTGAGCACAAAAATTTAGGGGCTGAATTTTAAGTACACAATCATTTTCCTTTCATTTTTCAACTTTGATTTCAGTAAACCCATATTAAACTATATGTTAAAGTAATACAATCAAAACATTAAGGTGACCTGATTATCCCCCTTCCCCCCCCACACATTTGCTGATTCTAGGGCTTAAACTCAGGGCCTGGTCTTTAATTTTTTCACCCAAGGCTGGCCTCTGGGCTGGATTTGATTTGATAGTTATTTTGCCGGTCCAGAGGCTTGAACTCAGGGTCTGGGCATTATTGTTGAGCTTTCTTCAGGCTAGAGCCTTACCACTTGAGCCATAGTACCACATTCAGCCTTTTCTGTGTATATGGTATCCAGAAATGGACCTCAGGGCTTTATGAATGCCTGGTAAGCACTCTACCAAGGCCATACTCCCAGCTCCAGTCCAGCTGTTAAAATGGGAGGTTTTGACTATTGGGAAAGTCCAAGAGAGAGCAGCTTCTGCTGAGTCTCACACAGCCTGGACACCTTTAGCTAGAGAATGAGCTGACGGTAGTAGGTGCCTCTGCCCACTAGAGACGTGCAAAATGGGTCAGGGTACACTGCTAGTTAACAATGTTAAAGATCAATTTTAGAGAGACCTGCATTTAATATTAAACTTTGTTGGATCAGGAAAAGAAACAATTTTATAAAGTCAACGAGGCTCAGCTGCCTTTAGGACATTGTTCTCAGAGCAACTTGTACCTTTCTGTGAGAGCCCTAAAAACATGCACTGACTGCCTGCAACTCCCAAAGTACCAACTACCAACTACATAAATACTGTAGCCCAAGTGCTGTGTTCTCTGAAGCTTTTTGGATGGCTTGGCACCAGGATTTGAACTCAGGGCCTTGAGTTCTCATTTGCCTTTTTCTTTTGTCCGAGGGTGGTGCCCGTCCACTTGAGCCAGACCTCCACTTCCGGCTTTTTGCAGGTTCACTGGAGAGAAGAGTCTCTCAGGACTTTCTTGCCTGGCTGGCTTTGAACTGTGGTCCTCAAGATCTCAGCCCCCTGTATAGGGAACCACTGGCTCTGGCCGCATTCCATATTGATGTGTTTTACATGGAATAGAATCTTCAGGGTTGAGACAGACATTTACAACATCTGGAGTGAAGAAGTCAGTAGCCCAGGCATTCTAGCCAGATGCCAGGCAGATGCCAGGGCTCTCAGGAATTACAGGGAGTTGTCAGGACAACATCCACAGACACCACTTCATAACCAGGCAGTTATTAGCCATCAGAAAACCAGGTGAGTCCAGCCATGCCAAGGCTGGACCCTTGGTTACAACCACAGAAATGCTATCTGCTGTCATCCATTCCTTACCTCTTAAGACGTGTTGGTAACTGGACAAGAGAAATTGCAGGTGTTCAACCAGCTCGTCCCAAATCTGCCACTGGCTTTTATCTGACTGCTGAGAGAAAAAAAATAAGTGGAGAGTAAGAACCTTTCCTGGTGTAAGGTTTAAAAAAGAAAACATTGTGCCAGTCCTGGGACTTGAACTCAATGCCCAGGTACTTTCTGTGAGCCTTTTTTGCTCACTGGTCTTCTACCACTTGAACCACAGTTCTACTGCCAATATTTTTTTTAACCTGTCTTGGGGCTTGAACTCAGGGCTTGAGCACTGTCCGTGAGCTTTCTCAAGGCTAGAGCTCTACCACTTGAGCTCACTGGAGATAAGAGTCTCGCAGACTTTGCTGCCCGGGCTGGCTTGGACCTGCGATCCTTAAACCTCAGCCTACCGAGGCGCGGGCCGCCAACGCCTGATTGACGGTGCCACCGTCAAGTGTCTCTAAGGGTGGGGCAGGCTTGGCATGCAAGGGAAGCAGGATGGCATACCTGGCACTTGAGGAGTGAGGTGGAGTTGTTCAGGAAATAGAGGGCTTGGGCCAGGGACAAGGGCAGGCGGGTGGGCGTCTGGCAGCCGTGTAAGAAGATAATTTCCAGCACTTTGCATCGCAGCAGGTGGCTTTCCATGGTGCTAAAGAACATCTCTCTGGGGTTATCAGGAGGAGACGCCATCAGCCTTCTATGTCATGCTTCTTTAATGTATTTATTGTCAGTCATGATACTTCAACGCTGGGCCTGGGCTCTGTCCCCTGTCCCTAAGCTCTTCAGCTCAAGGCTAATGCTCTATCACGTGGAGACACAGCGCCACTTCCGGTGGTTCAGTGGAGATAAGAGTCTCATAGACTTTGGTGTCCAGGCTGGCTTTGAACCGCGATCCTCAGATCTCAGCCTCCTGAGAAGCTAGGATGGCCAGGCATGAGATACCGCACCCCGCTCAGTCCTCTATTTCAAAGACCATATTTCATGGACACCCCCCCTCCTGCCTCGATGGACAATCTGCCCTGAAAAACCTGCCAAGAGCCGGGTGCCAGCGGCCCACACATATGTAATTGTAATTATTCCGAAGACTGAGATCTGAGGATTACAGTTCAAAACCAGCTTAGGTGGGGAAGACTGTGAGACTCTTATCTCCATCAGACTATCAGCAAAAAGGTGGAAGTGTGAGCCTTGAGTAAAAAAGCTAAGCAAGAAGCTGGGCTTGATTGCTCACACCTATAATCCTAGCTACTCAGGAGGCTGTGATCTGAAGATCACGGTTCAAAGCCAGCCCGGACACTAAGGTCCATGAGACTTTTATCTCCCAATTTACCACCACAAAACCAGAAGTGGTGCTGTGGCTCAGGGGGTAGGGTGGTAGCATTGAGCTGAAGAGTTCAGGGACAATGCCCAGGCCCAGAGTTCAAGTCCCACAACCACACAAAAAAAAAAAAGCTAAGAAAGAGCATGACAGTGTGGGTTCAAATCCCAATACTGACACCAAACAAGCAAGCTAAAGGAGGGAGGTAATGGAAGCCTACAAAATCATGCCATCTAGGGCTGAGAATGTGGCTTAGTGGTAGAGTGCTTGCCTAGCATGCGTGTAAAGTATCAAGGTTTTTTTGGGGGGGGAGGGGGTTGGTCATGAGGCTTGAACTCAGGGCCTGGGGACTGTCCCTGAGATCTTTCACTCAAGGCTAACACTCTACCACTAGAACCACAGCTCTGCTTTTGGCTTTTTGCTGGTTCATTGGAAATAAAAGTCTCAGGGACCTTTCTTTTCCTGCTGGCTTTATACCGTGATTCTTAGATATCAGTCACATGTCTTTCTAGGATTATAGGCATTATTATCTTTTAGGATATTTAAGTTGTGTGATTAATTTTCTCCTTGAGAAAGAATTTTTTTTTCCCCAGTCCTGGGGCTTGAACTCAGGACCCAAGTACTGTCCTTGGGCTTTCTCAAGGCTAGAGTTCTACCACTTGAGCCACAGCACCACTTCTGGCTTTTTCTATGTATGTGGTACTAAGGAAATGAACCCCAGTCTTTGTGCATGCTAGGCAAGCACGCTCCTACTCAGATAAACTCCTGGCCTTGGGAGAGAATTTTTTTTTTTGTTTTTTTGGTGGGTTATGGGGCTTGAACTCGGCCTTGGCACTGTCCCTGAGCTCTTCAGCTCAAGGCTACCACCCTCCCCTGGAGCCAAGCGCCATTTCCCATTTTCTAGAGGTGAATTAGAGATAAGAGTCTTAGGTCTTTTTGTGCCAGGCTGGCTTTGAACCTTGATCCTTCAATCTCAGCCTCCTGAGTAGCTAAGATTACAGGCGTGAGCCACTGCGCCTGGCTTTGGGAGAGAATTTGAAAGGTAAAATTTCATTTAAATTATTTTTGTCTATTTTAAGCCTAAATGTGAAGGATGAATTAAATGCAGACCCATTTAGCTATTCATTAGGTAAATGGAGAAGGAAAAGAAACAGCCTCTATTTTTTTTTTTTTTTTTTTTTTTTTGTGGTTGTCCATGGGGCTTAAACTCTGGGCCTGTCACTGTCCGTGAGCTCTTCAACTCAAGTCTACCATCCTACCCCTTAGCCACAGTACCATTTCCAGTTTCTTAGTAGTTCACTAGAGATACGAGTCTCAGACTTTCCTGCCCAGGCTGGCTGTGAACCACGATCCTCAGATCTCAGCCTCCGGAGGAGCTAGGATTACAGGCGTGAGCTACCAGCACCTGGCATGAATTCCCTTTTATTTTATTTTATTTTTTTGCCAGTCCTGGGCTTGAGCTCAGGGCCTGAGCACTGTTCTTGGGCTTTTCAGCACCACTTCTGGTTTTTTGCTATGTATGGAGTACCAAGGAATCGAACCCGGGTCTTCGTGCATGCTAAGCAGGCACTCTACCACTAGGCTAAACTCCCAGCCCATGAATTCCCTTTTAAAGACAAACAAGAAGAGAAGTCGACTGACCTCTGGCTCCTCTCTGGAATGTCCAGCACAAACCCAAACATCATCTCGGCGATCTTGTTGGAGCTGCAGGTGGGGGTCCGGTCCACCTCCACGGCAATAGACAGCATCCGCTGGAGCTGGCACACAATCCTGGCCAGAAGATGGGATATGGTGAGTGCCAGGACCTTGGGGGGGGGGGCAGGGAAGGGGGTGCCCAGCCTGGTCTCAGCTAATGAGTGCAATCGCAGACCAGGGACAAGCCATGGTTCTCACTTTCCATAGTGCTGAGATCTGAGAATCACAGGTTAAAACTAGCCGGGGTAGGCAAAACTATTAGACAAGAAATCTTATCTCCAAGGAGCCACCAAAAAGCTGGAAGTGGCTGGGTGGCTCAAGCGATAGAGTGTTAGCACAAACCAATTGGTTCTGGGGATTTGAACCGAGGTCCTCATGCGTATGAGGGCAAATACTCTACCACTGGACCATATCCCTGAGCCACACTAAGTCAATGTTTCTTGAGGCTTCTCTGGAGGACTGGCACCATTCTCTAAGGGCTCGTGGGGGAAGGACTGGTCTCTTACAGCTGGTTAGTGTTCTTGGTCAGGTTTGGCTGGGGAGAAGGGTGGTTTTTGCTGGCCTTGGAGCTTCCGCTTCCGGACGAGTTCTGACTCCCCTCGGATGGCGGGGTGAGTCCATCTTCAGTGACAGCCCGGACAAGCCACTTGATGACATCTCTGCCAGGGGAAGAAGATAAGAAAGGTGACAGCTTTGAATTTTTGTTGGATTTTAATAAAGATGCTCAGGAAAGACTGGACTCAGACCCCAAGGTCACCCCAAACCGGGACATTTACACTATTTGTGCAAGTCTTTTGTCTTTTTTTCATTGTTTGTGGGTTGTGGGCTTGAACTCTAGGCCTGGGTGCTGTCCCTGAGCTCCTCAGCTCAGGGAACCCCAGCTATGTAAGCATGTCTAATAAACATTTCCCCTGGAAAAAAAAATTATCTATTAAAAAAAAAAAATGGAACCTGAGCTAGATGAGATGGTTTACAACTGTAATCCTAGCTAATGAGGAAGCTGAGATCTGAGGATCGAGGTTCAAAGCCAGTCTGGTCACTAAAGTCCATGAGATTCTTATAATAATAATAACAATAATAATAATAATAGGCAACCTGGCCATGAATACCAACTCTTCACAGCCAATTTTATTTTGAGTTACATTTACTGACAATCGCTTTTGGGGTTAAAGGGCTCTAGCTGCAGTTTCTTGAGCAGGGACATTTCCTTAGGCAGGTGACAGTATATGTCTCTGTTGCCATGTGTTGCTATTGTCATGTGTCACCTAATTAATTAATTAGTTCATGAATTAATTTTTTGGTACCAGTATTGGGGCTTGAACTCAGGGCCTGGGCATTCTTCCTTAGCTTTTTTACTCAAAGTTGGCAACTTTACCACTTGAGCCATACGTCTATTTCTGGCTTTTTTTTTGCTGGTGAATTGAAGATGACAAGTTTCAGAGGCTTTTCTGCCCCGGCTGGCCTCTCATCTCCCTGAGTAGTTAGGATTATGGGCATTAGCCCTTATGCAGAAAATAGGCACTGAGATCACGTTTCACACTGAGCAAAACACAGAAAAATCTCAACACATCAACTATAGCATGATACTTTCTAAAACAACTAAAATCCAAACAGATAGTTTAAAGGAACAGCACATAGCTGTATTTTAAAACTATAAAGAAAAAATAGGGAAGGGGCCAGGAGTTTGGCCTAGTGGTAGAGTGTTTGCCTAGCATGCACAATGGCCTGGGTTCGATTCCTCGGCACCCCATACATAAAAGCCAGAAGTGGCACTGTGGCTCAAGTGCTAGAGCTCTAGCCTTGAGAAAGTTCAAGGACAGTGCTCAGGCCCTGAGTTTAAGCCCCAGGAGTAGAAGAAAAAAAAAAAAATAGGGGAAGTAGAGCTATGGCTCAAGTTGTTTGGTGCCAGCATGAGGTAGTGGCACCAAAAAAGAAAAAAGAAAAGAAGAGAAAAAGATAAAAAAAATCAAGCTAAAGTTCAGAGAGGTGTAAGGGGGATAAGGCCGATGTGTGGGGTGGATGGAGGCATTTAGAAGGTTCTAGACTTTGGTGTGGGAGCAGGTTTATAAAGGCTGGCTACAGAATTAAAAGTGAACAATTAACCAAGTCAGTGAGGTCAGTATGTTGTGTTTAAACCAAGCCTGTGACTTGGAAAACAACACATTTTAGCTGACTTAGCAGAGCTGAGAAAAAATACATCGGCAGTCAGATGGTAATGTAAGCTGTAGGAGAATGTTCTAGTTCTGAATATAAAGAGAAAAGAAACAAAAAAGAGTGACAGCAGTAGGTTCTCTGAGGTGAAGGTCAAATGAGTAAATTAAAGTAAGGCTCATGGCTGGGAGTTTGGCCTAGTGGTTAAAGTGCTTGCCTAGCATGCATGAAGACCCAGGTTCGATTCCTCAGTACCACATACATAGAAAAAATGCCAGAAGTGGTGCTGAGGCTCAAGTGGTAGAGCTCTAGCCTTGAGAAAACCCAAGGACAGTGCTCAGGCCCTGAGCTCAAGCCCAGGACTGGCAAAATAAATAAATAAATAAAGTAAGTAAGGCTCATGTATACAATCCGAACTGTTCAGGAGGCTATCTGAGGATTGCGGTTTGAAGTTAGCTTGAGCAGGTAAGTCTATGAGACTCTCATCTCCATAACCCACTAAAAAGCCCAAAATAAGAGTTGTGGCTCAAGGGGTAGAACATTAGCCTTGAGCCAAAAAAAAAAAAAAAGAGCTCAGGGACAGCACCCAGGCTCTGAGTTTAAGCCCCAGAACTGGCAGCAAAAAGAAAGGAAAACAAAACAAATAAAGGTATACGCCAGGTGTGGTGAGGTAAGCCTTTAACCTCAGGCTACTTGAAGGCTGAGGAAGAAAATTTTATTGTGGTCAGGAGGTTGACATGAGCAATACAGCAAGACCATATCTGACAATCCAAATCAAACCAAAACAGCAAGAAATCCTCAAAACCCCACATCAAACAAAGTGAGCAAGGGAACAGACCAAGAAAGAAAAAGACACAGGAGGGGCCAGGAGTTTGGCCTAGTGGTAGAGTGCTTGCCTAGCATGCATGAAGACCCGGGTTCGATTCCTCAGTACCACATACATAGAAAGAAAAAAGCCGGAAGTGGTGCTGAGGCTCAAGCGGTAGAGCTCTAGTCTTGAGAAAGTCCAAGGACAGTGCTCAAGTTGGAGCCCAAGCCCAGGACTGGCCAAAAAAAAAAAAGAATGGGAGGTCATGGGCTGGGAATGTGGCCTAGTGGTAGAGTGCTTGTCTAGCATGCATGAAGCCCTGGGTTCCATTCCTCAGTACCACATACCCAGAGAAAGCTGGAAGTGGTGCTGTGGCTCAAGTGGTCAAGTGGTTGAGTACTAGCTTAGTAAAACAAGCTCAGGGACAGTGCCCTGGCCCTGAGTTCAAGCCTCAGGACTGGCCAAAAAAAAAAAAAAAGAAAGAAAAAAGAAAAGAATGCAAGGTTGTGATTTCAGCTGAACACATGATACATGTGAAGGCTTCCACCTAGATTTCACAGAGTTGTCTGTACAATACTGACTTTGAGCAATGAGATTCTAACCTTCCAGTAGCAAAACCACTTGAAGGGTTTTGCTGGTGCAGAGGCTTTATGATTTCCTTTTTGGTCAGTGGTGGGGGTTGGACTTGGCCTGGGTGCTGTCCCTGAGCTCTTCGGCTCAAGGCTAGCACTCTTAACCACTTAAGCCATAGCACCACTTCTGATTTTCCGGTGATTACTTGGAGCTAAGAGTCTCACCGCCTTTCGTGCCTGGACTGGCTTTGAACCACCATCCTCAGATCTCAGCCTCCTGAGTGGCTGAGCTGGGTTTTATCTTGACTGTCAAGTTGGCTGGGGAGGAGAGGGGAGAGGACACCAGAGGAAGCAGCTCTTCCTCTGGTGCCGGCTCGCTCCTGCCCCCTGCTGGCTGGTACCTGACATTGTGCGGCTGCTTATCACAGGAGAGTACGGTGTTGGCAATCGACTGCTGCAGGTGATGGCGCTGCCTCCTCAGGGTTTGCTGGAAATCATCTTCCAGAGTTTGCACCACGTAACGCAGGAACAGGACTCTCCCGGGCAGAGTCTGACCCTGGGAGAGAAGGAACGACAGGTCAGCTTTCCTCCTTGGTCCCTGGATGGGACTAAGCGCTGAGCTGTCCACCCCAGAGGCTTCTGGGAGGGAACAGGCTTAAAGAATCACACTCCAGAGGGGCTCAAAAACCATATTTTTGGGGTGTGTGTGTGTGTTGGCATTGGGGTACGAACTCAGGGCCTGGGCACTGTGCCTCACTTTTTTTTTTTCTTTTTAACTTAAAAATGGCGCTCTCTTGCTTGATCCAACCTCTACTTCCAGCTTTGTGCTGGTTCACTGGGGGCAAGTCACATGGATTCTTCTACCTGGGCTGGCTTTGAACTACGATCTTCAGATTTCAGCCATCTGAGTAGCTAGGATGACAGGCCCGAGTCACCAGCAACTGGCTGTTTTAATGTTGTTAAGCCAGCAGCAAGGCTTTGAACTCAGGGCCTCATGCTCCCTTAGCTTGCTTGCTTACAGCTAGCATTCTATGACTTGAGCCACACCTCCAGCCTGGAGTTTTGTCTGGGTTGACTTAGTGTTTGTTATTTATTTTTTTATTGTTGGTCCTAGGGCTTGAACTCAGGGCCTAGCCACTGTCCCTTGCCTCTCTGCTCAAGGCTCGCGCCCTATCACTTGAATCATAAGCGCCCCTTCTGGCTTTTTCTGTGTATGTGGTGCTGAGGAATGGAACCCAGGGCTTCTTGCATGCTAGGCAAGCACTCTACCACTAAGCCACATTCCCAGCCTACATTGGTCTTGACCATTCCTTTTCCAAATCTGCCTCCTCAGTAACCCACATTACAGGCACAAGCCACCTAGCCTAATTCTTTTTTTTTTTTTTTTTTTGGTCTGTGGTAGGGCTTGAACTCTGGACCTGGGCACTGTCCCTGGGTACTTCAGCTCAAGGCTAGTGTTCTACCCTCCTTGCCCAGGTTCACATCGGATCTGCCATCTGCCCATTTTAGGTTTCTTGTTGTTGTTATGATGATAGGCTCATACCACTGTGTATAGCTTTCCCTCTGGTGCGACAATGTTTTCTCTGATGTGGACTTTTCTGCTCAGGCTGGCTTAGAACCACAGTCCTTCTAATTTCAGATGTTCCTATGGCTTAGGACGACAGGCACATGTCACTCCACCTGGCTATTGTTTGAAAAGAAATCCTGTGTGACCTTTTCTGCCTGAGCTGGATGAGAACTGTGATCTTCCCCTTGCAACCTCCCAGGTGCTGGGGTTACAGGTGTGTTTCACAGATAACATGACCTGAATTTTAACTATTTTGTCATCTCATTTAAACAGAATCTCAGACTTGATCCTTCAGTGACTGGTGTATTTCACTTAGCTTGGTGTCCTAAAGGTGGTAGCTTATGACAGAATTATTATTATTATTTTTTTTGTCAGTCCTGGAGCTTGAACTCAGGGCCTGGGCACTCTCAGCGCTCTACCACGTGAGCCACAGCACCACTTCCAGCTTTTTCTATGTACCTGGTACTAAGGAAGCAAACCCCAGGGCTTCATGCATGCAAGGCAAGCACTCTACCACTAACGCTCTCCTCCCAGCCCTCTTGTTGTCAATTTTCTTTCTTTCTTTTTTTTTTTTTGCCAGTCCTGGGCTTGAGCTCAGGGCCTGAGCACTGTCCTTGGACTTTCTCAAGGCTAGAGCTCTGCCACTTGAGCCTCAGCACCACTTCCGGCTTTTTTCTATGTATGTGGTACCGAGGAATTGAACCCAGGTCTCCATGCATGCTAGGCAAGCACTTTAACCACTAGGCCAAACTCCCGGCCCTCTTGTTGTCAATTTTCTTTGTAACTAAATCTTGCTGAGCAAAAGGTATACCTTCATGATTATTATGTTACCTCTTCCTCCATCACATAGGTGAGCAATTTCCAATCCCACTCCACGGCCTTGGCATTGGCTGGATGTAGCCTGAAATGCAAGTGATCACTGTTAGAATTCTGGGGAGTTCAGTGGAAGAAGGCACAGAGACCTGAAGATGCATCCTGGCTCACCCCGCAGGTATCAGACTGTGTCAATCAGAGAGTAGTTGTCAGCCAACAAGCTTTACCTGTCAGAAACCCAGGATGAAACGTGATTGGTGGAGCTGCTCCAAAAGACAGCTCATGTTTCAGGTCCAACCAATCCGGAATCCACTTCAGAGCTGTTGTGTTATTATCATCGAAGTGGATATGCCCATCTGGGGTGGCATAAAAGCTTGTGGCTGAGGACTGATCATGGGGACCCCAAGATAGAATAAAGCAGAGCTACAAAATAAGTTCTGGTAACCATTCTTCAACATGGAGCAAGTATGGCTTTTTACTGGTTTATTGTGAAGTAAGAATCTCATGAACTTTCCTGCCCTGGCTGGCTTTGAACAGCTAGGATTACAGATGTGAGCCACTGGTTCAAAGTTATATTTGAATCCTAGTTTCTTTTTTTTTTTTGCCAGTCCTGGGCTTGAGCTCAGGGCCTGAGCACTGTCCTTGGACTTTCTCAAGGCTAGAGTTCTACCACTTGAGCCTCAGCACCACTTCCGGCTTTTTTCTATGTATGTGGTACCGAGGAATCGAACCCGGGTCTTCATGCATGCTAGGCAAGCACTTTAACCACTAGGCCAAACTCCCAGCCCCATTGAATCCTAGTTTCTAGTATGCTAAGTCACTGAATTCTCTCCCTCCCTCCCCTTGCCCCCCTCACTGTCTCTGGTATGGGGCTTGAACTCAAAAGCTGTGCACTGTCCCTGAGCTTTTTTACTCAAAGGTGGTGCTCTACCACTTGGGCCACAGCTCTACTTCTTTTTTTTTTGCCCTCCTGGGCAAGTAAGGTTACCTTCAAGAAACCAACAAAAATCCAAAGCCCTCCCTCAGAAAGCTTAGACAAGAGAAAGCTGTTCAGGAACCCTAAACACCCCGAAAACCCCTGGTAAGGGCTCATACTGCTGGATCTTCATTAGCAGCATGTAGGCTTCTTTGAGCACATCCACAGTTTCAGAGCCACTGAGCAGTATTTTTTGGATGATGTGAGCCACAATATCTCTTGGTGGATAGTGCTGAGGTGACACAAAGTCCATCAGAAACTGCACAGTCCCCAGCGGGAAATTTTCTTCAATCGTATTGGCTACCATTCTTAGTCTTCGATTAGGGATGGGTTCTAATTTTTGACCCTTACTCTGTTGAGATAAAAGAGAAAAAAAATAAACGAAATCGAGATGGTTTCCCATAGTATATAAAACGTAAGAGGTTCTGGAATAGGTTGAATGAAGACTGAAATAAAAAGTCTACCTGTCCATCCGTCCATCCATTTATCTATTTTTGATATGGGTATAAGGTTTGAACTCAGGGCCTGGGTACCTGTCCCTGAGCTTCTTTTGCTCAAGGCTAGCACTCTACCACTTGAACCACAGTGCTACTTCTGGCTTTTTCTGTGTATATGGTACTGAGGAATCGAACCCAGGGCTTCTTGCATGCGAAATGATCACAGCTAAGCCACACTCCCAGCCTTTTTAGCTTTTCCTTCTATCCACTGAAAGCACCAACCTAGAAAACCACGTGGACACACAGTCACAGTCACGTAGACCCAAAGAGAAAGGCACGTGGCCAGCAGTGAGAATGACATGGCTAAGTCTCCCATCAGAGGGAGAGGAGCGCTGGTCTTTGTCGGGGGCAATTCTTATCATCTGGAGGGGTAGGGGTGGGATCTCAACCCAGACACGTGAGCAGAGGACTTTATCATGGTGTCTGCGATTTATGGTGGCTGCACAAATAGTACTCCCACCTTAAGACTGTGGCTGATCAAATGAAATGTCACCTTAAGAGAGTCCTGCTGTTACCATGTATGGTTGTAACTAACCACATGGAATGTCACCCCAAGGTGATGGGGGGAAGCTGTCTGTACCCTAAAGTCCTTTGGCTGGCCTCGCTACAAAGAGAGAAACAAGAGCAAAACTCTACTTAAGAATTGGCCCATTCTCTCATGCATGGACTCCAGGACGCTTATGTGAGGCTTATGGAAAGGATCCTTCCTTGCCAGGGGGAAAAAAAATAGTGCCAGCTCACCTCCCGGGTGTCTTTATCGGGTATCAGTGTCTGGAAGAAGAGATGATGGACGGGAGGGCGCAGGAAATACTTGAGCCGATGCAGGCAGGGCCTATTGAAGGCCCCGCCTTGTGGGACTTGGGCTTGCACCTGCACAGTGGCAGGCTCTGTGGGTGGCAGTCCTTTTGTCCCCGGGGTTGGTGTGACTGGAAGCCAGGGGATTTTCACTAAGGGTGCTGCTTCGAGCTGTGGAGACGGAGGCAGGGGGGAGCAGCTGGGAGAGGAGGGGGTTGAGATGTCCATAGGTGTATCTCGACTCAGGATATCATTCTGGTCGCAAGCCGGCTCAGGGTCCAGAGGCGGTGACATGTTGACTGGGGACTGCGACACGTTGTCTGGTGGCTGTGGGACGTCTCCTGATGCTGGTGGTGTGTCCCCTGGCGTCTGGGGCACGGGTGGCGTGTGTGGGTATGGTGGGTTTGGAGGTGGCACTGGCAGATGTGGGGGTAGACCCAGAGAGTCTTGCGGAATGCTTGGTGCGTGGCGAGGGTGCCATGAAAAATCTTGAGGTGGGTGAGAAAGAACGTGAGGAGCACAGGGCACCTTCTGCGGGGAGCAGGGCACCTTCTGCGGGGACCGTGGCACGTTCTGTGGAGGGCATGGCACGTTCTGCGGGGAGCATGGCATACTTTGCCAGGTGCCTGGTACATTCTGTGAGGTGCCTGGCACATTCTGGGACGAGCGTGGCACATTCTGTGGGGCGCAGGGCACACTCTGCAGAGCGGGTGGCACAATCTGCAGGGCACAGGGCACAAGCTGCCGAGTGCAGGGCACATTCTGAGGCATGCATGGCACATTCTGTGGAGCATATGGCATGTTCTGCAGGGCGCAGGGCACATTCTGAGGAGGGCATGGCACATTCCGAAGTGTGCGTGACATGTTCTGAGGCGCACATAGCACATTCCGAGAGTATGGCACGTTCTGAGGAGTACGTGGCACATTCTGAGGTGTGCATAGCACATTCTGAGAGTATGGTACATTCTGAGGAGCACATGGCACATTTTGTGGGGTGCATGGCACATTCTGTGGGATGCCTGGCACATTCTGAGGAGCACGTGGCACATTCTGAGGTGTGCCTGGCACATTCTGAGGAGTGCATGGCACATTCTGTGGGGCACCTGGCACATTCTGAGGAGTGCATGGCACATTCTGTGGGGCACCTGGCACATTCTGAGGTGTGCATGGCACATTCTGAGTGCATGGCACATTCTGAGAGCATGGCACATTCTGAGGAGCCCGTGGCACATTCTGAGGTGTGCATGGCACATTCTGAGAGCATGGCACATTCTGAGTGCATGGCACATTCTGAGAGCATGGCACATTCTGAGGAGCCCGTGGCACATTCTGAGGCGTGCATGGCACATTCTGAGAGCATGGCACATTCTGAGGAGCCCGTGGCACATTCTGAGGAGTGCATGGCACATTCTGAGGAGCGCATGGCACATTCTGAGGAGCCCGTGGCACATTCTGAGGAGCGCATGGCACATTCTGTGGGGTGCCTGGCACATTCTGAGGCGTGCATGGCACATTCTGAGGAGCCCGTGGCACATTCTGAGGCATGCATGGCACATTCTGAGGAGCACGTGGCACATTCTGAGCGCATGGCACATTCTGTAGAGTGCATGGTACATTCTGTGGGGCGCCTGGCACATTCTGAGGAGCGCGTGGCACATTCTGAGAGCATGGCACATTCTGTGGGGTGCATGGCACATTCTGAGGGGCGCCTGGCACATTCTGAGGAGCACGTGGCACATTCTGTAGAGCACATGGCACATTCTGTGGGGTGCATGGCACATTCTGAGGGGCGCCTGGCACATTCTGAGGAGCACGTGGCACATTCTGTAGAGCACATGGCACATTCTGTGGGGTGCATGGCACATTCTGAGGGGCACATGGCACATTCTGTGGGGCGCCTGGCACATTCTGCAGAGCGCATGGCACATTCTGAGAGCATGGCACATTCTGAGGAGCGCCTGGCACATTCTGTTGAGCGCACGTCAGGTTCTGTGGGGTGCCCGGCACATTCTGCGGGGCGCAGGGCACTCGTTGAAGCGGCTGAGACGAAGTTTGAGGTTGGCACGGCACAGTCTCAGAGGGGCAGGACAAGGCTTTAGGAGGACAGGAGGAGGGTCGGGGTGGATAGGCACAGGTCCGCGAGGGAAGCGGGGAGCCTCGCAGGGGGCACGGCAAGGCTTGCAGTGGATAAGGCACATCTTGCGGGGGGCATGGCAAGGGTGCCCTCTCATGACTATTATTGCTTATAGGGGAGAATGAAGACAGCTGGAGGCTGGCCAAGAAGCTGAGATCACCTCGGAACGTGGCAGTGCCACCGTGGGGCTGCAATGGGAAAGCAGAGTCCTGGGCGAGCGTGCCTTCATAGGTGCCATGCAACGCGTCCACGCGTACACAACTGCCCTGGGTCGGAGCCTGCGAACTTCTGTCCACCTGACTTTCCGTCCCCTCTTTGCTCAGGAGACTGGCCGGCTCCTTTTGGACAGGAACAGGGTCCGAAGTCAAATCGAGGGTGGCGATGGGTCTAGGTTCTTCCTCACTCGTGGTCAGATCGATCACGTAGTGTCCGTTCCGGTCTTTGACCCTTGATCTGGGTTCTCTGGTTAAGTC
Organism: Megascapheus bottae; assembly: GCF_031878675.1. Classification (NCBI taxonomy): domain Eukaryota; kingdom Metazoa; phylum Chordata; class Mammalia; order Rodentia; family Geomyidae; genus Megascapheus; species Megascapheus bottae. The sequence continues at coordinate 4,776,789 of NC_143546.1, forward strand.
AATGAAGTCCTGGGGAAGCACGGGAGAAGAGTTAGAAGAAGAGCTCAGGCTGCGCGAGCTTGCATGCCTGTAATCCTAGCTACTCAGGAAGGATTGAGAGGATCGAAGCCAGCCCAGCCCAAGCAGGACATTTTGGGTTTTTTTTCCCAATCCATCATGGGCCTTGAACTTGGGGCCTAAGCGCGGTCCCTAAGTGATTCAGCTCAAGGCCAGTGCTCTATCACTTTGAGCTCCAGGTTTCCTGGTGATTCGTTGGAGATGAGGCTCATGGACTTTTGTGCCCTGGCTGGCTTTGAGCTACGATCCTTAGATCTCAGCCTCGTGAATAGCTGGGAGCATAGGCGTGAGCCCCCTGGCACGCAGCTATGAGACTCTTATTTACAATGAACCACTTACAAGCCAGAAGTCGAGCGGTGGCTCAAGTAGCGACCAGTCTTGAGTGGGAAAAGCTAAAGGGGCAGTGATCAGGCCCTGAGTTCAAGCCCCAGGATAGAAGGAAGAGAAGGAGGAGGAGGGGGAAGGGGAGGAGAAGGAGGAAGAAGAGGAGAAGGAGGGGAGGGAGAGGAGGGGGAGGGGGAGGAGGAGGAGGAGGAGGAGAGGAAAAGAAGAAGATGAAGAAGAAGAAGAAGAAGAAAAAGAAGAGGAGGAGAAGGAGGGGAAAGAGGAGAAGGAGGAGTATGAGGAGGAGGAGGAGGAGGAGGAAGAGGAGGAGGAGGAGGGGAAAAGAAGAAGATGAAGAAGAAGAAAAAGAAAAAGAAGAGGAGAAGGAGGAGGAGGAGGAGGAGGAGGAGGAGGAGGAGGAGGAGGAGGAGGAGGAGGAGGGGAAAAGAAGATGAAGAAAAAGAGGAGAATGAGGAAGAGGAGGGGGAAAGGGAGGAGGAGGAGGAGGAGGAAAGGGTATTTCAGCTTTAAGAATGACAGTCTAGCCTTAGAAAACAAGTATCTTTTTTTCTTTTTTTTTTTTTCTTTTTTTTTTGCCAGTCCTGGGCTTGAGCTCAGGGCCTGAGCACTGTCCTTGGACTTTCTCAAGGCTAGAGCTCTACCACTTGAGCCTCAGCACCACTTCCGGCTTTTTTCTATGTATGTGGTACCGAGGAATCGAACCTGGGTCTTCGTGCATGCTAGGCAAGCACTTTAACCACTAGGCCAAACTCCCGGCCCTCCCTTAGCCTTTTTGCTTAAGGCTGGCACGCTACCACTTGAGCCACGCCTCTGCTTCCTACTTTTTGGTGGTACAGATGAGACTCATGGATTTTCCTGCCTAAGATAAATCTGAGCTACCATCCTCAGATCTCAGCCTTCTGAACAGCCAGGCTGACAGGCGTGAGCCACCAACTCCAAGACACACCTGCTGTGTGGAAAAGCAAAAACTCAGGACCACCTACAAACAGGGATCCAGCCACCAAACAGGAAGAAAGGAAGCAAACAGGAGAGTTCTACCACTTGAGCCTCAGCACCACTTCCAGCTTTTTTGCTGGGTATGTGGTACCGAGGAATCGAACCCGGGTCTTTCGTGTTTCAACTGCATCGTATATAAATATCACGGTTCATTCAACAACACAACAGGAGTCCATCCAGACTGACAATCGCTGCCTTTTCACACATTGCTGGTCCCTTTATACTTAAGATTTTGGGTCAATCATTGTTTTAAATCTGCAAATGGTAGAGTGCTACCTTTGAGTAAAAGGGTCAGGGACAGTGCTCAGGCCCTGAGTTCAAGCCCCAGGACCCACACAAAGAAACACACATATATGATTTATGATGTTTATAGAAATTTCATTCACCCCCCCTTCTCAGCTTCTGTTTTTGTGGTGATTATTGTAGATTCACCCATGCATTACTCTTGGGTACATTGTGAATACAAAATCAGCACTAATATATATATATATATATATATTTTGGGGGGGGGTTGTGAGGCTCAAGCCTCTGGGTTGTGCGCTGTCCCTGAGCTCTTAAGCTCAAGGCTTGTGCTCTACCATTGAGCCACAGTGCCACGTTCAGTTTTCTGGTGGTTTAATTGGAGATAAGTCTCACAGACTTTCGTGCCAGCTTTGAACCTTGATCCTCAGATCTCAGCCTCCTGAGTAGCTAGGATGACAGGCGTGAGCCACTGGCACCTTAAAACCGTATTTGTTTTAAGCAAGTTGTCTTTCAGAGACATGATGAAACAACAAAGGTTGTCATTTTGTTTTTACCACATCTTTGCAAAATTTTCCGGTTGGCATAAGTGTCTGTCGTGTGGGCGTTCTAGTGAAAAAATGCTTTCAATGTACTCATTTTAAAATACCTTGATTTTGCTCTTGTTTTTGAAGGATCATTTGGCAGATTCAAGTTCTTGGCTGAAAAGTTTCTTTCACTCTCTCTCTCTCTTTCTGTGGTACTGGGACTTGAACTCAGCCTCTTGCTTGGTAGGCGGGCGTTCTGCTATTTGAACCATACCCCTAACATGCTTGGCTGAAAAGCTCCTTTCTTCCATACTGGAATACGTCAATTCAATGACTTTTGGCCTCTAATTTGATGGAAAAGTTGGCTGATAATTGCATAGATGTTTCCTAGTAAAATTTTTCTGTGGGGAAAAAGACTGGCTTTCTTAGTGTTGCTTTTGCATTGAGTCTTTTATGCTTCCCTGGTCTGTAGTTAGGTCTGTAGTTATTTTTCAAACTGAATGCATAAAAATTCCATTCATTATCCTTGAAACTTTTTTTTTGCTAGTCCTGGGGCTTGAACTCAGGGTCTGGGCACTGTCTCTGAGCTTCTTTTGCTCAAGGCTCGCACTCTACCAGTTGACCTACATACAGCACCATTTCCAGCTTTTTCTGTGTATGTGGTACTGAGGAATTGAACCCAGGGCTTCATGCATGCTAGGCAGGCAGTCTACCATTAAGCCACATTCCCAACCCCTTGAAACATTTTTTTTCTACATATGGATGGAATGGGGAAAAAGGGAGAGTGATTAAAAGGTGACATTCATCAAAATGCACTGCATTCACAATCTGACTTAGAGAATACGCCACCTCCCTGCCTATTTTATTTTATTTGTGCTGCTACTAGGGTTTGAACTCAGAGCTGAGGTGCTGTCCCTGAGGGTTTTTGTGTGTGTGTGTGTGTGTGTGTGTGTTTTGCTCAAGGCTATGGCTCAGAGTGGGAAAGAGCTAGCCTGGAGTGAAAAGCTCAGGGACAGCACCCAGACCCAGGACACACACACACACACACACACACACACACACACACACACACACACACACACACACACACACACACACACACACACACACACACACACACACACACACACACACACACACACACACACACACACACACACACACACACACACACACCCCCTGAGACTTAGAAGACTCAATACTTATCTGTGGGGTTCGGGGAGTCTCAGGTTGAGCTGTTCCTGCACAAAGCTGTGGGTGGTATGGAGGTGAGGTTTGCTGTTTACCCTTCTTCCATCTTTGCTTATGGCTTTGTGTTTAGTTGTTCTCGTAGGAAAATAGGAAAAGTGAATGTTACCCAGGAGCTTGAGCTCAGGGCCTGAGCACTGTCCTTGGACTTTCTCAAGGCTAGAGCTCTACCCCTTGAGCCTCAGCACCACTTCTGGCTTTTTTTTTTCTATGTATGTGGTACCGAGGAATCGAACCCGGGTCTTCATGCATGCTAGGCAAGCACTTTAACCACTAGGCCAGACTCCCGGCCCCCAACCCAGTTTCTTTACTGTATCCCTGTGTTTGTTGCTTATGTCTTTGATTGGGTCTACCCTGTTATCAGTGTCTGCCACAGGGGACAGAAGCAAGGCAAAACACTCCAGACAGATCAAGAGACTTGAATGAATTTTGGGGGGAAAGTGGACGGAATTTCCATTTGATCCAATTCAAAACAGCAGGGATACATGGGGCTTTAGGCCTTTCTTCCACAAGCTATAAGGAAGAGCTAAATAGAATACTTACATCTTCCTTACTCTGTTCAAAGCTCCTCACCTTGAAATATATGACCCATTTCTCCCCTGGATAAAATCCAGTTTCTGAGGGCAGTTTGTGATGAGGAGACAAGAGATAATACATAGAGAATATAGATTTATAGTGTTCCCACATAGGGCTTTAAGATCCAGAAAGCTCAACTTTAACTGGACAGCCAATAAGGCTATTCTATTAATCTGACTTTATCCTATTTGTCTATTAATTGGTTTGCTTGTTTATGAGCACGGACTCATCAAATGTGGATACGGTTTTGTTTTGTTTTTTTAACTCAGCATGTTTCCAAGAGGCAACTGTGTTGTGATATATATTAGAACTGCATTTCTTTTCTTTTGCCAGTCCTGAGGCTTCAACTCAGGGCCTGGACACTGTCCCTAAGCCTCTTTATGCTCAAGGCTAGCAACTCTACCATTTGAGCTACAGTACAACTTCGGCTTTTTCTGAGTAGTTTATTGGAGATAAGAGTCTCATGGGCTTTCCTGCCTGGGCTGGAAAGCTCTCAGCCTCCTGAGTAGATAGGATTATATTTCTGGCTCTTTGATGCTTCATTGGAGAGTTTTAGACTGTCCTGCCCGGGCTAGCTTTGAAGCAGGATAATCAGATCTCAGCCTCCTGAGTAGGTAGGATTACAGGCGTGAGCCACCACGCCTGGCTACACTGCTTTTTACATGAAGGCACTATTAAGAGATGTGTTCATTTTCAGTGGCTGGGAACATTTCACTTGGTTATTACGATGACTATGTGTAAGTCCTTGTGTGAACATAATGTTTTCAAGTCTCTTGGGCAGATGCCTAGAAAAGTCCTACTTGGTCATATGGTAAGTTTATGTTTCTCTTCCTGAGAAATTGCCAATGTTTTCAGGAGTGGGCGTACCCCTTACATTCCACCAGTAATTCGATCCAGTTTCTCTACACCCTTTCTTCTAGCTTTATGATGGTGTCATTGTTTGTATTCTATTAAGGTTCTTATAATCTGCATACAAATCTTAAAGTCAGATGTTAGTTAGGCCTTTTCTCCTTATTTGTTCTTTTATCTTCTAAACAAAGAATGGCACAGCGCAAACTCTTCCCTTTCCACGAAACTTAATTTATCATATTTTGGGGGGTTTTATGGATTGTGTCTGTGGAGTCACAGCGAAGACCTCTGTGCTTAACCATTGGCCAGGAAATGTTTTACTTACATTTTCTAAAAGTTTTATGTTTTTGCCAGGCACTGAGTTCTGAGGATTGCAATTTGAAGCCAGCCCAGGCAGACAAATCCATGAGACTCTTATCTCCAGTTGACCAATACAAAGCCAGAAATACAGCTGTGGCTCATGTGACGGAGCGCCAGACTTGAGTGAAAAAGCTCAGAGACAGTGCCTAAGCCCTGAGTTCCAGCCTCAGTTACCAACACATACACACACACATTTAAATCTCTGATCTATTTTGAATTTATTTTGATGTAAAGTGAAGGTTGTTTTGTTTTGGCCATGGGGCTTGAACACTGGGCCCAGGCACTGTCCCTGAGCTCTTCAGCTCAAGGCTAGCACTCTACCACTTGAACTTCAGCACCACTTCAGGTTTTCTGGTGGTTAATTAGAGATAAGTCTCTAGGACTTTCGTGTTTGAATCCACCATCCTCAGATCTCAGCCTGCTAAGTAGCTAGGAAGACAGGTGTGACCCACCAGCATCCTGCTTAAAATGTGATGTCAAGAGTCTTTCCTTTTTGCCTTCGAATGTCCCATTATTCCAACTTTACCCGTTGAAATCACACCTTTTCTCCACTGAATGAATGGAAAGGCATGTTTGCACCTTGGTGAAAATCAATTGGTTTACTGTGTGTGTGTCTATTCTGAGGTATATTTTCATCTCATTGCGTGTCAGTTCTGGGCTGAGGAGGTTGGTCTGAAGTAGAGTGCAAGGTCTGGGGGGTGGGGCACAGGACTGCAAACCCAGACTGAAAGGAAAAAAGAAAAAAGATTTATTCTAGGTTCCTCCAAGGACGACACTGTCTCGATTATTGCATTATTGGATGTATTCTTTTTCAAATTGGTTTTAGCACCGCCTATCACCTTAGCTATGCAGGAGGTTGAGATCTGAGGATCACAGTTCAAAACCAACCTGGACAGGAAAAGTCCTGGAGCTGCTTATCTCCAATTAATCAGCAAAAAGCCAGAAGGTTCAAGTGATAGAGGCAAAAAGGCTCAAGGCTCAAGTGCATGCTATGCAAGTACTCTACCAATAGTCTTAATTCCTAGTCCCTGGAGGTTGATTTTGTTTTTATTTTCCCCTTTCCAATCTGTATCTCTTTTAAAAGAGATTTCTAGTTCATCTTGAACAGGAACATAAGATCAGCTGTCATTCTGAGGAAATGCCTTCCTATCTCTGTGCTCTCCTTCTGGTGTTTTGGTGGTTAATGGAAGATTATAGAGTCTCATGGACTTTTCTTGTCTGAGCTGGCTTTGAACCATGTTCCTCAGGTGTGTCCATAAGTAGCTAGGAGTCCAGGGATGAGCCACTCTTGTTAATTTTTAAATGATTGGACATCAGCTTTTGTCAAGTCAACTGACATAATTATGTAGCTTTTCTTCTTACGATTGTAAATCGGATGGATGACATTAATTCATCTTCAAATATTGAACCAGCTCGAAATTCTTGGAATCAATCTCACTTGGTTGGAAGACTTTTCTGTCAGTGTTCATGAGAGAGAGATTGTTCTATAGCTTTGTTGTGCTTTTTTTAATTTGTTATTGTCTTTGGCGGTGTTGTGAGGGTATTTATTGATCTCATTTTATGAGGTGGAAATGTTTGACTTTTTAAATTTTTTTTTAAAGTCTTTTGGAAGAAGAAGTTGTACAGAATTGGTGTCATTTCTTCTAGTGGGAGATTTTTTTTTTCATGGTTCATGGAGGTGCCTTGAGATGTTTGCACCATTCTTGTCTGCCCCACAGGCATGTCTTGTGAAAACCAGGTTGAATCAGCCCTTAGTTTTTCTCTTTGCTTCCCATTTTTTTTTCCCTAGACTGGATCTTGCTACCCAGCTTAAGTTGGCTTTGAATATGTTATACTACCCTGGCTGGCTTTTATTTATTTTTATTATTATTTTTTTTTGCCAGTCCTGGGCTTGAGCTCAGGGCCTGAGCACTGTCCTTGGACTTTCTCAAGGCTAGAGCTCTACCACTTGAGCCTCAGCACCACTTCCAGCTTTTTTCTATGTATGTGGTACCGAGGAATCAAACCTGGGTCTTCATGCATGCTAGGCAAGCACTTTAACCACTAGGGCAAACTCCCGGTCCTGGCTGGCTTTTAAAATGTCCTTTTATAATGTCTATAGAGTATAGTGATTATAGGTATGTGCTACTAGGCCCAGAATGTTTTAGCGAGGGAAAAGAAAATATACAGGAGAAACTCTTTAGGTCTAGACAGAGTTTTGGGATAATACCCAAAGCACTATGTGAATGAATAAAATTTGATTAAAAACCTTTTGCTCTGTGGAGGGTTATATGAAGACAAAGAAAAGACATGCCATAGGCTGAAAGGAAATCTTTATAAATCACATATTCAACAATGGATATAGATGTCCTATAACTTCACAGATAGGACAAAACAAGAACCCTACTAAAAAGCAATCCAACTAGAAAATAAAGTATGTAGATAGACATTTCACAGAGATGCATACAAATTAGCCAATGCAAGTGGACAACCACAATGGGATTACCACCACACACCTATTATACATATTGGAATGGCATATGTATATATATATATATATATATATATTATATATCTTATCCTAGAGCCTGAACTCAGAGCATGGACTGAGCTGCCTCTGAGCTTCTTTTTTTCCCTTTTTTTTTTTGCCAGTCCCGGGCTTGAGCTCAGGGCCTGAGCACTGTCCTTGGACTTTCTCAAGGCTAGAGCTCTACCACTTGAGCCTCAGCACCACTTCCAGCTTTTTTCTATGTATGTGGTACCAAGGAATCGAACCCGGGTCTTCATGCATGCTAGGCAAGCACTTTAACCACTAGGCCAAACTCCCGGCCCAACAAAGGACAATCTTAAAGAGCTTCCTAATTCCCTAAGCTAGTACATTCTAAAGGAGGAGACTGGTTGTATAGACTGTCTTCAGCGGGAGACAATAGGTTAACTGATGGTTGTTACCTGAGGCTGAGGAAAGTGGGATTGTGGTAGTGGTAGAAGCAAAGACTGCTGTAGTTAAAAGGGCAACATGAACAGTTTTTTGAATGTTGCAGCTTTAGAACCCTGTGTGTGTGTGTGTGTGTGTGTGTGTGTATACTCCTGCATGCACATGCCAGTATTGTGACTTGAACTCAGGGCCTGAGCACTTGTTCCTGAGCTTCTTTTGTTCAAGGCTAGCACTCTACCACTTGAGCCACAGCACCTCTTGGGGCTTTTTCTGTGTATGTGCTACTGAGAAACGGAACCCAGGGCTTCATGCATGCTAGGCAAGCACTCTACCACTAAGCCACCTTCCCAGTCCACTGCCTGGCCCCTCTCCTCCCCCCAAGACTGGTGCTCTACCACTTAAGCCACGCCTCCAATTTCTAGCTAGTTCCTGGTTAAGTGGAGGTAAGAGTTTCACAAACTTCATGCCTCCTAAATAGCCTTATAAAGAATCTCCATTGTAGGGGCTGGGAGTTTGGCCTAGTGGTTAAAGTGCTTGCCTAGCATGCACGAAGACCCGGGTTCGATTCCTCGGTACCACATACATAGAAAAAAGCCAGACATGGTGCTGAAGCTCAAGTGGTAGAGCTCTAACCTTGAGAAAGTCCAGTGCTCAGGCCCTGAGCTCAATCCCAGGACTGGCAAAAAAACAAAACAAAACAAACAAAAAAAAACAAAAACAACAACAACAAAAAGAATCTCAATTGTAGTAATAGATACACAAGCAAACGCAGGTGATAACAGTGCATAAAACCTATGTCTGTGCATATCTGTGTATATCTCTATCTACATACACGCTGGGGAAATAGGAGTGACAGTCCAGTATTTGGATATCAATATGCATGTGACATCACACTGTAATTTTTTTTTGGGGGGGGGGGTCAGTCCTGGGGCTTGAACTCAGGGCCTGAACCCTGTCCTTGGGCTTTCTCAAAGCTACAGCTCTACCACTTGAGCTACAGCACCATTTCAGGCTGTTTCTATGTGTGTGTTCCTGAGGAACCCAACCCAGGTCTTCATGCATGCTAGGTAAGCACTCTACCACTAGGCCAAACTCCCAGCTCCAATATAATTCTGAATTAACTACCACTGGAGGAAACCACGCAAAAATTTGGAGGAATTTCTGTTTTATTTATTCCGTCTACTTGATTGCCTTGTTTAGCAGGCTGTGGCTATTCTAGCTCCAGCCTTCTTTCTCCCTTGACTCTCACAGGCCATCCTTATCAATGAACATATTTGATTTTAAAATTAGAAAGCAGTAACTCTCACACCTGGGGTCTGGTGCAGATAGAAGCTCATCTTGAAATAATTAGGTCACTGACTGAGTAGTTACATTTCTTTTGCTCAGATTTTATTGCTGGGCTTTAGTTTTATTGTGTCATTTTCTGAAAATGTGGCATGGATGTTTTTTTTTTTCTTTTTTACATACATTAAGATTGTATATGTTTATCTACTAACTTTCCCAGGTACTTGAACTTTTGTCCTTCCTTCCTCAATTCTGGGGTTTGAACTCATGGACTAGGTGTGCTCTGAGCTTTTGTGTTCAAGGCTAGTGCTCTACCACTTGAGCCACAGCTCCATACTTCTGGCTTTTTTGTTGGTGAAGTGTCTTACAGACTTTTCTGCCCAGGCTGGCTTCCAGTGGTAAGCCTCAGATCTCAGCCTCCTGAGTAGCTATTGGCTACAACTGGAGGTGCGAACCACTGGTGGTCAACTTACATTAGTTTGGCATGATATCAATTCCAGTGATCCATCACCTGGCACTGTACCTGGGAACCAAAAGGAAATGGTTCACAGAAGAGGCCTACATACATTCTGGAAAGCTGAATTGGAGGAACAGATACCAGAACCCTTCTGAAAGGAGTATTTGCACAGGAAGTGTGTGTGTGTGTGTGTGTGTGTGTTTGGGGGGGGTCCTTAAAATTGTTAACGTCTAGACACATAACACCAATTTGATTGTTCTTGGTGAGTGTGTGTGTGTGCTGGCTCTGGGTTTTGAACTCTCTTCCTTGACTTCTTCCATTCAAGGGTGGAGCTTTACTACTTGAGCCACACCTCCACTCCTAGCTTTTGCTTTTTTTTTTTTTTTTTTTTGCTGGTTAATTGGAGCTTCAAGGACTTTTCTGCCTGGGTGGGTAGCTTTCAATCACCACTTGGTCCTCAGAACTCATCTTCTTGACTAGCTAGGATTACAGACGTGAGCCAGGGGCCTGGTTTGGCTAAATGATTCTTCTATTTCTGAGCTATGGCCTTGAGAAGATGGAGAGGTGGGAGGGGGGAGGAGAAGAGTCTGTAGGGAGTTTTTTTTTTTTTTTTGATGGACGGCTGCTCGCCTCCTACCTTTTTGAGAGGACATTCAATTACTACTTGTTGAATGCGATCACCTTGGCTGATAGAGCAGGTTGGGTTCTGTATTCACGTAATGGATCCCTAAAACATCGCCAGACTATATAAAGGCAGGGAGGGGTGTGTGTGTGTGTGTGCACTAAACATCCGTGGAGAATTCTGGAAAGGCAAAGGATATCACAGCTAGATCTGATTCGCCCAATTCAGGAACAAGGACAAAGATGCAGGGGTGGGGGGGGGCCTAGAGGAGAAAGAAAGCGTGCAGGAGGGGAGGGGGGGCTGGGGGGCCCCCCACTTCTTCCTCAGGGCCTGCTTACAGGGTATACGCGTCTGCAGAGCGGCATCCATCGCCCTCCTCTCCAACTCCACCAGCGGTTTCTCCCCCCCTCCCTCCGTCCCCTCCCCGGGCCCCCCCTTGGCTGGGCAGAGGCCCAGGCTGGCCCCGCGCTCCCCGCTCCCCGGGTTTCACGCAGCCCCGGGAAGGTGGGGGATGTGGGGAGGAGGAGGAGGGGGGACCCCACTGAGGTCCTCCGGGTGGCAGCTGCGGCCTGGCTGGGCTCCCCCTCCCCCCCGATCTCCTCCCCCCCTCCCCCCCATTCCTGCCCCTCGGTCCTTCCCGCCAAGGCTCCGGGGCGGGCTGGGGCCCGGGTCACCCCCGCAGCCTGCGCCAACGTCGTCCATGTGCTCGGCGGGGCCGCCCCCCCTCCCCAGGCCCAGGCCGCCCTCCTCGAGGCCCCCCCGAGGCCGGCGAGGCCAGGCGGGAAGCGGCGGCCACCGTGAGGCGCCGGGCGGCCGAGGCCGGGGGGCCCGGGGGGGGGGGGCGGCCCGGCGACGCGGCGGTGCCCCGAGCGCCCGCCCGCTCACTCACCACCGTCCGGCGGGGCAGCGCGCCGGGAGTCCGGGACAGGGCCCGGCGGAGCCTCCGTGCCCGGCCCGAGCGGGCGCTCCCGGAGCTCTCGGAACCGCTGTCGTCCGAAATCACGATGAAGTCTTCCATGGCTACCGGCTCCTCCGGCCGAGCCCGCGCGCGGGCGGCGGCGGCCAGGCGGCAGCGGCAGCGGCGACAGTAGCGGCGGCGACCAGGCGGCGACCGCGACTTCAGGTTCCGCTGCTGCTGAAGAGCAGCGGCGGCGGCGGCGGCGGCGGCGGAGGCGGAGACCCGGGCCATCAACCCGCAGGCCACGCCCCCTCCCGCCCTCCGCCCCGCCCCGGACACCCCGGCCACGCCCCCTCCATAGCTACCAGCCCGCAGGCCACGCCCCTTCGGCCTCCGGTCACGCCCCAGGCAACCAGGCCACGCCCCAGACAACCAGGCCACGCCCCTCCGTGCGGCCACGCCCACCGGCCGCGGGCAGCTGGGGAGTCAAGGCGAAGGCCGTCGTCCTGCACCGGGAAGGTGGTGTTGGGAGACAGAGGGAGGGAGGGGAGAGAGAGGCCACCCAAGCTGCTGTGGCTCCTGCAGCTGCTTCCAACTGGGAAAGTAGGATTGGCCTCCCCTGCCTGGCCTAGTGGCCTGGACTGACAGTGGGTCAGTCAGTCAGTCCAGGGTCCCTCGAGGGTGGGGGTGACCTGGCCTGTGGCTCACCAGCACCTGCCTACACCCCCCTCCCCGCCCCTTTTCTTTTTGTAAGCATGTGCCAGAGTATCTGTGGGATTAACTTCTTGAAATCTGAATTATTTGGGTTGGTGTTGTTTTCCTGGTTGCCCTGGTAAAATGAATACCAACGTATTCATCCAAAAATTAAAAAAAAAAAAGAAAAATGCATGCACCCAGAAGAGGATTTGTTCCTAAAGGAATGGTGATTGGGTGCTTGTTCTCTGATTAATGAGTAACTGAGTCACCCAGAGGCTGACTCATAAACAACCACCACCAAAAAACACACTGATTGCCAACCAAGTGTGCTGGTTCCTACCTGTACCTACTTGAGAGGTCAGACTGGTGGGTGTGCTGGCAGGTACCGTCTTTCAAAAACAGCCCAAGCGGGGGCCAGAAGTCTGGCTTCCTGGTGGAGTGCTTGCCTAGTATGCAGAAAGACCCGGGTTTGATTCCCCAGTACCACACACACACAGAAAAAGCTGGAAATGGAGCTGTGGGTCTCTCCCTCCCTCTCTCTCTTTTTTTGCAGGCTTGGCCTGGGCACTGTCCCTGAGCTCTTCAGGTCAAGGCTACTTTGCCCTACCCTTGAGCCAAACCTATGTTCTAGAGGTTCATTGGAGATAAGAGTCTCAGGTCCTTTTGTGCCCGAGCTGGCTTTGAACCTTGATCCTCAGATCTCAGTCTCCTGAGTAGCTAGGATGACAGATGTGAGCCACACCCCCCCCACATCCAGCTTTTTGCTGGTTAATTGATAATCAGGGTCTGGTAGATTTTTCTCTCTGACCTGGCTTTGAGTCTCCATTCTTAGATCTCAGATGGCCGAGTAGCTAGGATCATAGATGCCAGCCATTGATGCCTGACTCCTCTTCTTTTTATTTCTTTAATTTTAAAAATTATTATTATAAAGATGATATACTGAGGGATTATTTATATAAGGCAGGTAAGGAGTACATTTCTTCTTGGATGATACCGCCCTCACCCTCACTCACTCTCTCCTCTTCTTTTTATGTTGGGGCTGGAACCTCCAGTCTGAGAAGGCTCAATGTGTAAATCATAACTATAAAACAGTTGTATTAACTCATAAGACCAATGACCCCTGTCTCTAGAAATTCTCTTGCAGTCTGGATAACAGAGTCTCTTCAGAACATTCTGTTCCAGCCCTCCATAACTTTGTAGTTATTTTCAGTAATTCATAGTTTAATTCCAAGTATTGTGGTTTTTTTTTTTTTTTTTTTTTTTGCCAGTCCTGGGCTTGAGCTCAGGGCCTGAGCACTGTCCTTGAACTTTCTCAAAGCTAGAGCTCTACCACTTGAGCTTTAAAACCACTTCTGGCTTTTTTTTTTTTTAATGTATGTGGTACCAAGGAATCGAACCCAGGTCTTCATGCATGCTAGGCAAGCACTTTAACCACTAGGCCAAACTCCCAGCCCTCCTGCTCTTGATTGACTTCCCCCCCCCCAAAAGCTGGCACTCTACTACTTGAACCAGGCCTCCGCTTCATTGGAAAGAAGCATCTTACAAACTTTCCTGCCTAGGCTAGCTTTGAACCTGGATCCTCAGATCTCAGCCTGCTGAGGAGCCAGGATTACAGGCAGGAGCCACAAGCATCCAGTATACATGTGTGGTGTTTTTTTTTTGTTATGTTTTGTGTTTTTTCATGCATCATTATCCGTTTCATTAGCCCATATGAAAATTGTAATTAGCCCATATGCAAATTGTAATATAGTTTGACATTTGTTCTGCGTATTACTTAGAAAAGCACAGGGAGCAAGTAAACACATAACAACAAAAAGAGCACATTTCCCCATTCCTGATACCATCCATGGAGCAGACAATAAAGTGAAGAGAAATAACATGTATGAGATTAGAAAATTCCTTCTTGAAAAAGTTACAAAATCATGTGAATTAATGCACCCTCTGTCTGGCAAATATCATGTAACCCTTTTATTAATTACAATAAAAAATATTTTAAAAAAAGAAAAAGTTACAAAATAAAATGAATGAGACTCCATTTTCTAGTGTTCCTACCAAGGCTAAACTCATGGCTTTATTTTCCTTTCTTTCACTCTTTTTTCTCCTTCCTTCCTCCCTCCCTCCCTCCTTCCCTTCTCCTTCCTCCCTTCCTTCCTTCCTTCCTTCCTTCCTTCCTTCCTTCCTTCTTCTTTCTCTCTCCTACCCTTCCTCCTTTTTCTTCTCTCTTCTTCCTCCTCCTCCTCTTCCTCTTCCCCTTCTCCGTCTTCTTCTTTCTTTTGCAGTACTGGGGCTTGCACTGAGAATTGGTGAAGTGGCTCTAACACTGTGTGAAATCATTTGCTTCTGAAAATTACTGAAGGGGGGGTTGGAGGCGTGGCTCAGGTGGTAGAGATGCAGCCGGTGAGAGGGAGGAAGACTTATAACAGTGCCCAGACTGCCTTTAAATTGCGGATTCTCTCACCTCAGCCTCCAGTGAGCTGGGACTAAGCTCGTTTTGACCCTATGATTTTAGCACAGGAGAAAAACCTATCTCCATAGATTTTTCCTGAACAGTCATTTTTTTTTTTAGGTGTTTGCACCAGCCAGTGTATTCACACTGTAAATTTGCCTCTCTGTGTCTATTTTCCCAGGGGATTATTTGGAGAAAGGTGAAAGTTCCATGGTTTTTTTTTTTTTTTTGCCAGGCCCCCAATGTTCCCAAATGAATGTGAAGAATACTGTGTAGAATGTCAACAAACCATGGAGAAGGATCTGTGACCCAGAACAGCCCTGCCTCTCTGAGGACAAGAAATTTTCCCTCATCAAGGTCAGCCGGGGTCACAGTCTCTCTGGACCTGTTTAGTGGAATCATCTGGAATTCTCCTCCCCCCCCCACCTCACACACGTCCCCTGGTCAGTCCTGGGGCTTGAGCTCAGGGCCTGAGCACTGTCCTTGGACTTTCTCAAGGCTAGAGCTCTACCACTTGAGCCTCAGCACCACTTCTGGCTTTTATCTATGTATGTGGTACCGAGGAATCGAACCTGGGTCTTCATGCATGCTAGGCAAGCACTTTAACCACTAGGCCAAACTCCCGGCCCCTGCTGCTGTTATCTTCTTCTTTCCTCCCTTCCTTTCCTCCTCCTCCTCCTCCTCCCCTTCTATCCTCTCCCTCCTTCTCTTCACTGTGTGTGTTTGCCCCTACTGGGACTTGAACTCACAGCCTCCTGCTCTCACTTGGCTTTTTCTGCTCAAGTCTGGTTCTCTATTACTTGGCCCATATCTACCTCCACTTCTAGCTTTTTGTTAGTTCATTGGAGATCAGAGCCTCTCAGGTTTGTCTGCCTGAGCTGCGTTCAAACAGCAGTCGTCAGACTTTACGCTAAGTATGCTTGGAAATGTGTCCCTTTGCACATATTCTTTTTTTTCTCCATGAATACATATATACTTGTGTTAGCCAGACGCAGGTGGCTCACGCCTGTCGTCCTAGCTACTCAGGAGGTGGAGATCTGAGGATCAGAGTTCAAAGCCAGCTTGGGCAGGAAAGTCTTTGAAGCTCTTACCTCTAATGAACCACCAGAAAAGAAAAATCGAGAAGCAGAGCTGTGGCTCATATAGTAGAGTATAAACCCTGAGGGGGGGGGGAAGCTCAGGAACAGTGCCCAGGCCCTGAGTTCAAATCCTAGAGCCATCAAGCTCTCTGTGTTTGTGGAGTCTGTGGCTTGGCAAATAGCTTTAGTGCTCTTGTTCCTTGATGAAGGTAATAAATCTTCCTTTTATCTCCTGACTGAGTGTTTGGGCTTTGCACTCGCTCAAATGGAATCCCACTGAGTTCAGTGACAAAGGCCTCTGACGGTAAGATGTCTCCAGTTGCTAAATCCCAACAACCCTTGACTTTGCCACCGCAGTTGGCATTCTTGACCTTTCTCCTCTCTCTAAAGCACTCTTTCTTTTGATTCTGGGATAGCGAATCCTCCTTTATCTTCAGCCTTCCCAGTTTCCCTTTCTGATTTATGGGAAAACCAAGGTTTGGCTCCACCTAGCACACTCTCTCTCTCTCTCTCTCTCTCTCTCTCTCTCTCTCTCTCTCTCTCTCTCTCTCTCTGTGGTTTTGATATGAGGTCGTTCTTGAACTCATTCTTACTTCAGTGTGGAGCTGGGCAATTTTATTGTTTCTACTTTTTTCGTTTATTTTCATTTGAAATCTGATTATGAACTAATTGTTTAAAGAGGTTTTTGTTTGTTTGATTTTGATTTTTGGCCAGGCACAGGTAGCTCACCCTTGTCACCCTAGCTATTCAGAAGGCTGAGATCAGAGGATCATGGTTCAAAGCTAGCCCAGGCAGAAAGTCTATGAGACGCCTATCACCAAAAAAGAAGAAATAAAAAGCCACAAGTGAAGTCTGTGGCTCACGTGGGAGAATGCTAACCTTGAGCAAAATAAAGCTCAGGGTCAGTACCCAGTTCCCAAGTTCAAGTCACAGGACCTGCACGCACACACACACACACACACACACACACACACACACACACACACCCCAAAACAAAAGAGGTTACAATTCCATAAGGCATGAACTCATAACACTGTGTCTTGATCCACGCCACCCCTTCCATCATTCTCCATATTTTCCCCTCCCATCTCCACTCTCCATTTTTCCATAATGCCCAATGAATGTCACGACCACATGTGCTCAACTGCTTCTGTGTTCCGCACATAATGAGATCTAGTTAATATTCTCACTATCGGGCTAGTTCCATTGGGCATCATTTAAATTCAAACCAAATCACACGGCTGCTTTCATTATGAACAGAGGACCAGAAAGAAAAAAAAAAATCCATTGGGAAAATAATCATCTCCAGTCTGATCAGTTTTCAATGTTCAGCCAAGGTCAAGAGCACCAAATAAATCTAGAAGGTTCCCAGCTAGGTGTCTGGTGAAAACTATGCATTTGCAGGCCTGACAGGTATTTCTGGGTAGAAGTATCGCAAATCATATAGGGATAAATATAAAGCAAATGCTGCTAGCTCATGCTTGTCACCTTAACTGCTCAGGAGGCTGAAAGATCAAAGCCAGCCTGGGCAGGAAAATCCGTGAGACTCATCTCCAATGAACTACCAAAAAAGTCAGAAGCGGAGGTGTGGTTCAAGGGGTAAAAGAACCAGCCTTGAGTGTACCAGGGTCTGAGTTCAACTCCAGTATTAGCATGTACACTAGAAAATCTAAATATAGTTGATTTTTTTTCCCAAGGAGAAAATAATAGGGCAGTTTTATGCTCTTAAAACAAAAAATGGTCACTGGCGGCTTTATGCCTGTTATTCTAATTACTCAAGACTCTGAGGATCTTGGTTCAAAGCCTGCCTGGGCAGGAAAAGTCTGTGAGACCTTTTGTTTGTTTGTTTTGCCAGTCCTGGGCTTGAGCTCAGGGCCTGAGCACTGTCCTTGGACTTTCTCAAGGTTAGAGCTCTACCACTTGAGCCTCAGCACCACTTCCGGCTTTTTTCTATGTATGTGGTAGCGAGGAATTGAACTCAGATCTTCGTGCATGCTAGGCAAGCACTCTCCCACTAGGCCAAACTTCCTGCCCCAATTCTGTGAGACTTTTGTCTCTAGTGAACCACTGAGAAGCCAGGAGTGGAGCTGTGGTTCAAATGCTAGGATGCACAAAATCACAAATACCACAAAGGTGTGTACATACATACACACAGAATCTTCAATAACAAATACCTGGCAATGTCATATAAATACAGTTTAGGTAGTGTGTGTGTGTGTGTGCGTGTGTGTTGGTGCTGGTGACCAAACTTCACACCTATTAGGCAAATGTACTGTTAAGTTACATCCCCAACTCCCCCCTCTCTTTTGATGCTAGTGCTATGTTTTATAAATCTATGCATTCATTGAGGACAACAAAACAAGGGCCTTATGCAATGACATGACAGAGCCCCCTGGAGATTTATCCTGGTGTGGAGAAAGGAGGCGTACAGCTGTGCATCTGTCTAATGAGGGGTGTTTTCACATTGCTGTCCTTGATTAGCACAAGGCAAATTCCCTGGAGGCTGGCCTGGAACCAGTGGCAATTTTGTCTTCAGGGAACAGTGATAAACAGGGCCTCAAGAAGGGAAGGGGAGGGGGGACTTGAACAGAATTGGTTTCTGCTTGACTTTATCTCTGGAAACACAAGTAGCTTTGCATTCCTTTCTGTTCATGAGAACTTAGCCCATGTTGGTCACATTCAATGGAAGGTTTGTGGCAGCTCTTAAAAGGAACATTTATCTCCCACAAGCTGAGATTGTAGGATACTGATTCAGAGCCAGGCCAAGCAGGGAAAGTCTGGGTGACTCTTTTCCAATTTATCACCAAAAAGTCAGCAACAGAGCCGTGGTAGAGTGCTTGCCTAGCATGCATGAAGACCCAGGTTCGATTCCTCGGTACCACATCTATAGAAAAAGGCAGAAGTGGTGCTGAGGCTCAAGTGGTAGAGCTCTAGCCTTGAGAAAGTCCAAGGACAGTGCTCAGGCCCTGAGCCCAAGCCCAGGACTGGCAAAAAAAAAAAACAAAAAAAAAAAAACAAAAAGAGCAATGCAATCTGTTATGGGTTTTTGCTGTTGTTGTTGGGGGTTTGGGGTTGTTTTTTTGTTTTTTGTTTTTTTTTTTGGTCAGTCATAGGGCTTGAACTCTGGGCCCAGGCACTGTCCCTGAGCTCTTCAGCTCAAGGCTATTGCCCTACCCCTTGAGCCTCAATGCCACTTCCGGTTTTCTAGTGGTTAATTGGAGATAAGAGTCTCATGGACATTTGTGCCCAGGCTGGCTTTGAACTGAGATCCTCAGATCTCCGCCTCCTGAGTAGCTAGGATGACAGGCGCGAGCCACTGTGCCTGGCTATGTTATATAGGTTTTTTTTTTTTTTTTTTAAGAAGGAGAAGAGGGAAAATAGCAGAGCTGGTGGATCTTATCAGACTGCCTTGTGGGCAAATATGGATGCATCCAAATGAAATTGCCTGTACAATGAACTAATAGATGCAAATACTAAGAGTTAAAATGCAAAGCAAACGAATCCCATGAGATCATACTTGTAGATTCAGCGTAGGGTAGAGTATTTTAAAATATTTTTAGATTCATACCAGCCAGGAGGGTGTTGAGGAATTGCAAGAGAGACATGAGAGAGAGGCTGATTTGGGAGGTGGGGGAGAAAAGGGGGAATTGTGATTGCAGACACTGTCTGCTGGCCTCTGTGTGGTGTTTTCTGTGGGTGCAGCCTTTATCCCCTCCTCCCCAGTCTCATTGTGTATTTGCATTTGGGGTATCCCCTCCCTCCCTCCCTCCTCTGGGTAGTTGGTTGACATTTTGAAATGTTAGTGTTAAAAACACTTCTCAGGGCTGCAGGTGGGCCGGGAGTTTGGCCTAGTGGTAGAGTGCTTGCCTAGCATGTACGAAAGCCCTGGGTTCGATTCCTCGGTACCACATACACAGAGAAAGCCTCAAGAGGTGCTGTGGCTCAAGGGGTAGAGCGCTAGTCTTGAGAAAGCCCGAAGACAGTGATCAGGCCCCAGGACTGGCAAGAAACAAAACAAAACCACACTGCACATTGCAGAGTGGTTTCTGAATTTCCGTGCTAGCTCTTGGCCTATAATTTACCTGTGGCAAAGCCTTCAGTGTTTCTGACACTGGTGATTATTGTCCAGGATACCATGGTTACAGAACATGGACTCTGCTTGGTACATTTCTGAGGATGCTATATAGCTGCCCTTTTATGTGTGTGTTTTCATTTATTTGTTTAGTGTGGGTACTAGGACTTGAACTCAGAGTCTCAAGCTCTTGCTTGCATTTCTTTTCCCCCTTTCTCTCAAGGTTGGTGTTCTATCACTTACCCGAAGCTCCCTTTTCAGTGTTTTTTGGCTCGTACAGTGGAGATAAAAAGTCTCAAGGACATTTCTGCTCAGGCTGGCTTTGAACTGCGATCTTCAGATATCGGCCTCCTCAATAGCTGGGATGACAGACACCCAGTTTCCTTCTTATAGTTCTACACCCTTGGGGTTTGTTCCATCTTGTATGTCTTTCCCATTGTCCCACATGGAACCTGTTGTGTCCATATCTAGCTGAGTGGCTCACACCTGTCATCCCAGCTACTTAAGAGGCTGAGATCTGAGGATCCCAGTTCAAAGGCACCCTGGGGAGAAAAGTCTGTGGGACTCTTTTCTTCAATGAACCAGCAAAAAAAAAAGCCAGAAGTGGATGTGTGGATTGAGTGATAGAGTACAGCCTTGAGTAATAAAGCTAAGGAACAGCTTGCAGGCCTTGAGTTCAAGCCCTAGCACCTACACAAAACCAAACCAAAGGACTGTGTCTCAGAACCCCAGCCCTCAGGCGGGGAACCCCAGCTCCACCTCTTACCAATGGGGTGACCATGGCTGGGTCCCCTCACCTGTCGGCCTGAGTCTTGGTGACCCCCTCTGCAAAGTGGAGATCCCACCGCCCCGCCACCATCTTACATGGGTGTGGAAACACACTGCAGAGGGCTTGGCAGGCTGGGGCAGGTGCCATCTCCACCTGTCCACCGAGGAAGGCCAGCAGCCTGGCCCCCGGCCACGTGCCAGCCCTGGCGCATGCTCACTGCAGGGAGTGAGTGAGCCAAGGATGAAGCCATGTCCAGTTTGGACCCTGCACCCACAGGTGACAGCTGAGGGTCCACACAGCCAGGCCACCAACACACGTCCACGTGTGCCAGGGTCCAGGTGCGAGTCTCGGCCTAGAACAAAGGCTGTCCTCCTGGATCAGGGGATGTCCTGTCCAGCTGTGGTCCCAGGGGATGTCCTGTCCAGCTGTGGTCCCAGGGGATGTCCTGTCCAGCTGTGGTCCCAGGGGATGTCCTGTCCAGCTGGGGTCCCAGGAGGCTTTGCGTGGACTGGCCTCCCCTCCCTGACTGGTTCTTCAGTGGATGCTGGGGCCCTGTGTGGTTTGTGGGTTCCTGTCAGCTCCCCCTGGGGCTCTGTTATCAGCCTGTCTTTTTCCTGTTTGCCTGGCAGTTGGAACAGATTCCTCAGGCTTGTGCTGATTCTTCTTCCCCAGCTGTGGATTAGGATAAATTGTCAAGAAGCACATTTGCTGCAAGGAGGCCCCTTCTTCTATCTCATTCGGTCCTCAGGGAAGGACAACAACAAAAGGTGTGTGTGTGTGTGTGTAAATGTACATACCTCCATAGTTATGTGTGTGGTTAGAGAAGCCCTCACCTCTCCATTTTAAATTAGTTCAGTGGATCTCAGCGGTCTAAACCTGTAGATCTGGGGACTTGGACGGGTTAGAAGCTAAAGCCCAGGCAGGAAAATCCAAGAGACGCTGAAATCATCTCCAGGTAAGCTGAGTTCCTGGTCCTCTGTGGGGCTGGCTTCGAACCGTGATCCCCCACCTCTCAGCCTCACTGTTTGAATGGGCCAAGGCGCGCGCGCGCGGGCGCGCTGCATGCTGGGATGTGTAGTCCCCCCCCCCCCGTCCCCCGCGGGAGGGCCCTCGCGCGCGTGCGTACGCGGAGGCCGCGCTGCATGCTGGGACGTGTAGTCCCCCCGTTCCCCCGCGGGAGGCCCTCGCGCGCGTGCGTACGCGGCGGGGTCGCGGGGTCGCGCATGCGCGGCGGCGACAGCGACGGCGGCGGCAGCGGCAGCAGCAGCAGCAGCGGCGGCGGCGGCGGCACCCAGCGCGGCGCCGGCACGGCCTGACCCTGGCGGGCGGCCGCGCGGCTCACCGGGAGGTCGGCATGGCGGCGCCGGCGGCGGCCGCGGGCCCGGCGGCGCTGGGCGCGGGCGGCCCCGGCTCGCTGGGCGCCTGGAGCGCGGTGAGCGGCGGCCCGTCGCGCTACGTGCTGGGCATGCAGGAGCTGTTCCGCGGCCACGGCAAGACGCGCGAGTTCCCCGCGCACAGCGCCAAGGTGCACTCGGTGGCCTGGAGCTGCGACGGCCGCCGCCTCGCCTCGGGCTCCTTCGACAAGACGGCCAGCGTCTTCCTGCTGGAGAAGGACCGGCTGGTGAGCCGGCGCGGCGGGGCGGAGCGGGGGGCGGAGCGGGGGCGGAGCGGGGAGGAGGGGGCTGGGGGGGGAGGAGGGAGGTGGGGAGGGGCTGGGGTGGGAGAGGAGGGAGGTGGGGAGGGGCTGGGGTGGGAGAGGAGGGAGGTGGGGAGGGGCTGGGGTGGGTGGGGAGGGGCTGGGGTAGGGGAGGAGGGAGGTGGGGAGGGCTGGGGAGGGGTGGAGGAGAGAGGTGTGGGGGATGGGGTAGGGGAGGATGGAGTTGTGGGGGGCTGGGGTAGAGGAGGAGGGAGGTGGGGAGGGGCTGGGGTGGGGAGGAGGGAGGTGGGGGCTGGGGTGGGAGGAGGGAGGTTGAGCTGTAGACCGCTTAAAGCTTGCGATGATGATGAAGAGGATGATAATAGGATACAGTAGTAATGGGAAGAGTGAAGTCTGGCGGAGGGCGTGGGGAGCTGTGTCTCTGAGCTGTGTTCCTGTGCCCCTCTGAACGCCATGGGGTGCTTTTTGGGAAGTGGGGATGTGGATGGTCGAGTGATGGGGGAAGTCAGGAAAGAGGGCAGGTGGGGTAGGGGTAAGAGGCGGTGGATGAACTCGCAGTCTGGAGGGCTGTGCTAGGGAGTTGGGAGTTGGCCAGGTGAATGGGCAGCGAAGGACGTCTATGGAGGGTGACCCCTGTGTTCTGTTCTTTAAGGTCAAAGAGAACAACTACCGGGGCCATGGCGATAGCGTGGACCAGCTTTGCTGGCATCCCAGCAATCCCGACCTGTTTGTCACTGCCTCTGGGGATAAAACCATTCGCATCTGGGATGTGAGGACCACAAAATGCATTGCCACTGTGAACACAAAAGGTGAATGTTCAGACAGGACACCCCCCCCACACACACACTCAGGAAGACGTCCTGGCTTAGAGTAGGAAGAGAGATGAGTACCAGGATAAGCGAAGATGAGATCTGGGGTCACACCTGTAATCCCAGCTACTCAGGAGTCTGAGATCGGAGGACCGTGGTTTGAAGCCAGCCTGAGCAGTAAACTTCAGGAGACTCTTGCCTCCAGTTAACTACCCAGAGCTGGAAATGGAGCCAGCCTGTCATTTGAGCTTTGAAAAAAAAAGCTCAGAGACAGTGCCCAGGGCTTGAGTGTAAGCCCTGGTACTGGCACCAAAAAAAAAAAAAGCTAGCTGGGCACGGGTGGCTCACATCTGTACCTAGCTAGCCAGGGCAGACGCCAGCCTGTGAGATTATCTCCAATTAACCATTTTCTAGAAGAAAATGAGAAGGTTTTGTGTTACATTTATAAGCCTGCACATCGTGAGACTGCTGATAGTAATTGATTGGAAGATGTCATTGACTGGAAGACCTACCAATATTGTATGTGCCCATTAGGAAAGAAAATTGCCAGACAGCCGTGATTCACTTAACTTGGAAATCTGTCCAGGAGTTTATTTAGCTTTGGTGCTTGAACTCAGGACCTGAGTGCTGTCTCTGCTTATTTATTTATTTATTTGCTGAAGGTGCTCTACCACTTGAGTCCACAGCTCTACTTCTAGCTTTTTTTGTGACCAGGTAATTGGAGGTAAGAGTCTCATGGACTTTCCTGCTCAGGCTGGCTTCGAACCCCAACCCTCAGACCTCAGTCTCCTGAGTAGCTAGGATTACAGGTGTGAACCACCATCGTCTGAATTTTTTGTTGTTGTTCCAGTCCTGGGGCTTGAACTCAGGGCCTGAGCACTGTCCTTAGGCTTTCTTTAAGGCTAGAGCTCTACCACTTGAGCCACAGCACCACGTCTAGCCTTTCCTGTGTATGTGGTAGAGGAATCCAACCCCAGTCTTGATGCCTGCAAGGCAAGCACTCTACCAGTAGGCCCCACGCCTGGCCCCATGCCTAGCTCCTTATCAAAGCCTCGTGAGGACAGAGGGGGACTTCGTAGGGGACGTGTCGGATGCGCCGTTGCTACTTCATGAGTGGTAGGTCACGTGTGCTGCCAGGACCGCAGTGAGTGAGCTCTGATAGAATAGCAAGGTAAACTTGGGGTGTGGGGATCCGGTGTCCCCCGTGACCTCGTTGCCCGTGTCTGGACTCCCAGGGGAGAACATTAACATCTGCTGGAGCCCCGACGGGCAGACCATCGCGGTGGGCAATAAAGACGACGTGGTCACCTTCATCGACGCCAAGACGCACCGCTCCAAAGCAGAGGAGCAGTTCAAGTTCGAGGTGAACGAGATCTCCTGGAATAATGACAACAACATGTTCTTTCTGACCAATGGCAATGGCTGCATCAACATCCTCAGGTGACAGAGGGGCTGCGGCCTGAGCTGGGGTCAGTCCCGGGCTGAGGGGTGGGGGAGTCAGCCGGGAGGCTCCCAGCCTGAAGGACAGCAATTCAGGCTGGGAGTTTGGCCTAGTGGTAGAGTGCTTGCCTAGCATGCATGAAGACCCGGGTTCAATTCCTTGGTACCACATACGTAGGAAAAAAAATCCCCCAGAAGTGGCACTGTGGTTCAAGCGGTACAGCTGTAGCCTTGAGCAAAAAGTATCCCAGGCCCTGAGTTCAAGCCCCAGGACTGGCCCTACCCCCCTCCCCCCAAAAAAAATAAATAAATAAAATAAAAGTTCTGGTTGGGTGCCTCTGGCTCATGCCTGTAATCCTAACTACTTAGGAGGCTGAGATCTGAGGATCGCAGTTCAAAGCCAGCCCCAGGCATGAAAGTCCATGAGACTCATCTCCAGGGAACCACCAGAAGGACTGGAAGCGGTGCTGTGGCTCAAGTGCTAGAGCATTAGCCTTGAGCTGAAGAGCTCAGGGGAAGTGCACAGGCCTTGAGTTCAAGCCCCATGACTGACCAGAAAAAGAAAAAAGTGGCTTCCATTGGGCACTTCTGAGCTGGATAGGCCACTGGACGTCTCTTGATGCTTCACTGAGTTCTCACGGGAATTCCAAGGGGTGCATCGTGCTTCTCGAATGCAGGGCCCCCGCGTGCTTGTTTATGAGCCTATGTTTTTTTGCTCAAGGCTGGGTGCTCTGCCACTTGAGCCACAGCTCCACTTCTGGCCTTTGCTGGTTCATGAATAAAAATGTTTTTTTTTTTTAATCAACTTTCCTACCCAGGCTGGCTTTGAACCTCGATCCCCACATCGAGGCACATGCCTAGAATTCCAGAATCCTAGAATCCCCTGTGTGAAAAGGGCAGGGTGTCCCCCGTCTTGTCCCCAGGCTCACCGAGCCATCCACGTTGTTTCTCAGCTACCCAGAGCTAAAGCCGGTGCAGTCCATCAACGCGCACCCCTCCAACTGCATCTGCATCAAGTTCGACCCCACGGGCCGGTACTTCGCCACGGGCAGCGCGGATGCCCTGGTCAGCCTGTGGGATGTGGACGAGCTGGTGTGCGTGCGCTGCTTCTCCAGGTGAGCTGCCACGTGATCTGTTTCCCCTCCCCGCCATCCTCATGCCAGCCTCCCCCGACCCCCCCATCCTCACGCCCCTCCCCGGCTTCCTCCCCGGCTTCCAGGCTCGATTGGCCTGTGCGGACCCTGAGCTTTAGCCACGATGGAAAGATGCTGGCGTCGGCATCCGAGGACCACTTCATCGACATAGCTGAGGTTGAGACAGGTACGTGGGGACTTCCCTTAGTCCCAGCCTCGGGCCTTCTGGCTCTGTGCCTCACTGCCCCCTCCCACCCCCAATCCCCCCTAGGATGGTCAGAAAGGGACAGTCCTGGTGACACTGGGGAGAACATAGTTGAGGCTGGCTCAGGGAAAAAGCCAGATCATGATGTGCAAAATAAAAGCAAAGAGAGCTGGGGGGCTTGGCTCAAGTGGTAGAGCGCTTTCTAGCAGGGCCAAGGCCCTGAGTTCAATCTCTAGGACCACCAAAAGCCAAAAATAAAATCTTTCTGTCAACAAAGCCTGCTTATGAAGATTTTGTTGTTGTTGTTTTCAAGCTGGACTCTGGTGGCTCACGCCTGTCATCCTAGCTAGTCAGGGGCCCGAGATCTGAGGATCACAGTTTGAAGCCAGCCCAGGCAGAAAAGTCTATGAGACTCTTGATTTCTGATGATCAAAAAGCCAGAAGTGGAGGTGTGGCTCAGGTGGGCAAGAGCCAGCCTTGAACAAAACGACCCCAGCCTCGGGGGCAGCATTCAAGGCTGTCACTGGAACCAGTGGAAGGAGAGAAGTTGAACCTGGAACCATGGGAAGAAGGGAAGCTTGGCTTCTGTGTGCAGACGGCCCATGGGCTCTTTCCCTCCCCTGCCTTGTTTCCTCTAGGGGACAAGCTTTGGGAGGTGCAGTGTGAGTCCCCGACCTTCACCGTGGCCTGGCACCCCAAAAGGCCCCTGCTGGCATTTGCCTGCGATGACAAAGATGGCAAGTACGACAGCAGCCGGGAGGCCGGGACAGTGAAGCTGTTTGGGCTCCCTAACGACTCCTGAGGGAGGCCCGGTGAGGGAGGCCCAGCGAGGGAGGCCAGCGAGGGAGGCCGGGCCTGGCTCCGAAGTCCGGCTGGTCTCCTGCGTATGTGTAACTTGGTACACATTTTACATGCCCGTGCTGGAACCCAGGACCCCGGGCGTGCCGGGTGGGCCCTGTGCCACCGAGCTGCCTCCCGCCCCTTCCTGTCTTATCCTGTCTTCCTTCCCCCCAGTGGGCTCTGCGGAATGGGGCAGCGGAATCCCCATCTCTTAACATGTGGTAGACTGACTCTATTGAGGCTTTGCAGTTATTGGCTTGTGGGGGAGTTGAGATGGAGGTTTATTATTATTTTTTTTCAATTTTAAATAATTTAAAAAAGATTTCTACTCTTGAGAACTGAGCATTTAATAAAATTAGCTTTTTTTTTTTAAAAAAACTACGGGACTTTTAAAACTATGGTGTGTTACTGTTCACTATTCTGCTCTTAATTCCAGGGAAGCCTTGCAGTTTCATTTTTTTCTTTTCTTTTTTTGAGGATGTATGTATGTGTGCGTCTGTATTTTATTTTGTCCCAATCCTGGAGCTTGAACTCAGGGCTTGTTTTGCTCAAGGCTAGCACTCTCCCACTTGAGCCACAACTCCACTTGCGGCTTTTTGGTGATTAGTTGGACATAAGAGTCCCACAGATGTTTCTGCCCAGGCTCGCTTCAGAGCAGGATCCTCAGATCTCAGCCTCCCAAGTAGCTGGTTTGACAGATGTGAACCACCAGCACCTGGCTTCTATTTAATGTTCTAACCAAACAATTGTAAACTATAGGGGCAAGTCGTGATTTAGGTAGTGGTGTGCTCACAACAAACACTGAACCAGGTAATAAAAATAACACAAAGCCAGGACAAAACGACTGTAACTGAGAAAATCAGGATGGGGAATTAGATAGAAATGTGTGACTTAACGTGAGCTTTGAGCCTGGTGGCAGAGTGACAAAGGGAATAAAGGCATTTAGCCACTCCATCCTGTTAAAAAGTTGCACACTGATTTCTCGAGGAAAGCCAGGTTTTCCAGGAAAGAAACTTTCCACCTTTATTTCTAGAAGAAACAGCTCGTGGAGGGCTTGGTACCTAGGAGAACGGGTTAATTTTCAGGGTATCCTGATGTTTTGGGAACATTACAAAAAAACCAGAATTCCACCTCAAGGATGATGTTTGTTGTACACGAGAGAACATCAGACCCACGATTGGCATTTTGGTGCTTGGGTGCTTGGGTTTTCCTGTGACCCCGTGCCTAAGAAAGATGTACCTGGCCTGATTTCCTGGAAGATGAGTCGTGACAGCATGTCACGGGAGCACTGTGCCGGGAGCATTGGAAATGGGTTTTGTGTGTGTGTGTGTGTGTGAGAGAGCTTTCCGATGCACTTGAACTTGACTCAGAGCCCTTGTAACCATCTGAAGCAACTCATCTGTGAGTTCAGGGACTGTCTTCCCCCTCCCCTCCAGAAAACCCCCCAAAAACCTACAAAGCTGCCAGGTGCCCAGGGATTCTTGTCTGACACACGTCCGTTGCTGGATTCTGAATTTCTAGCTCTGCAGCAGCAGGTGTTGAGTAAATCCTTATGAAATAAATGCCTGGGCCAGAAGCTGCTGATCTGAACAGAATGCCAGGCAAGATGGGAGTCCTAATACGTGCTCGATGGAGGAGGAGCTCGGGGAAGAGCAAAGCAGTCAGGGTAACAGCAGCTAAGAGAGGTGAAACTCTTAGGGTTCAGAGCCGGGGCCCCGTGGCTCTAATCCGAGCTCCTCGAGGAGGCTTTGAGGCTGAAGACCTGGTCCCCAGAATGACATGCATTCAAGGACTCATGTGGCTGGTACAGGATGGGGAGCTGTTTGGACTTGGGCCCACAGTTGCAGGGCCCTTAACTGGCCCCCTTTGGCTTGGAGACATTTGGGCTGCAGGGTCACACAGTCCCCAGAATGGTGAAACCGCTTAATTCCTGGCTCCCTGTTCTAAGCAAAATGATTTCCCATAGGTGGGGTGTAAGTACCCCAGAATGTGCAGTGTGCAGGGTACTGGATCCTGCTTTCTCAACAGGCTTTTCCTAACCACCATGCCAGGGGCCTATCAGCTGGGCATTAAACCATCTTAAAATGGTAGTACTGGAGCTTGAACACAGCGTCTCCCAAATCTTAGTTGGTTTTATGTTTATTTTGGGTTCAAGATTGGTACTCGATCCCTTGAAGCCACAGCTCCACGGCCAGCTTTTTGCTGGTGAAGAAGTCTCATGGATTCCCCCTGGGCTGGCTTCAAACCTGGATCCTCAGGTCTTAGCCTCCTAAGTACCAGCAAAGGAGGGCCCAAGTCCAAAAGGGAGAAAGGGCAGACCAGGCACTGAGCACTGGCGCTGCAGGTCCCTGTGTGGCCAGCAGAGGGCAGTGGAGTCGAGGCCGAGATGGCCCTGTCTGCGCCACAGCGTTTATCCTGCCAGTGGCTTTGCTGGCAGTGCCCTTTATTTCTCAAGGGCACAGGCAGTGCAGAAAAGGGGGGTGGCACTCTGGGGTGGTTTGGAAAGGAACTAGTGATTGCTCTTCTGCCAGTTCAAACCATGGGGCCTTTTCCTCCCCACTCCCTCTTTCACTCTCCCCCCCCCCCCCCCAGCTCCTCCTCCTCCCTCTGGTAGGGAGCTTGGAATCCTTAATCCATTTTCACAGCTAGCTGCCAGCAGGGCTTCTAAGGGTCCTTACTACCCAGTCTGGGCTGGATTAGTGTAGGGAAGCAAAGGTGCCCTCTAAAGTCTTGGGACAGGGCGAGGAAAGCAGTGGAGGGCTGTGTTTATAACCGTCTGGGCGATTTCTGCACATTAGCTCTCCCAATCCTTATGCCGGGCACCGCTGGCTCACATCTGTCATTCTAGCTCGTCAGGGAGCCTGAGATAGGAGGATCACAGTTCAAAGTTAGTTCAGACAAGAACGTCTTTTTTGGGGGGTGGGGGTGGGGATTTGGTAGTGGGGCTTGAACTCTGGGACTGGGTACTGTCCCTGAGCTCTTCAGCTCAAGCCTGGCACTCTACTACTTGAGCCACAGCACCACTTCCAGTTTTCTGGCTTTTTAATGGGAGATAGGAATCTCATGGACTTTAGTGCCCGGGTTGGCTTTGAACCGCGATTCTCAGATCTCAGTCTCCTGGGGGCCAGGAGTTTGGCCCAGTGGTAGAGTGCTTGCCTAGCATGGACGACAACCGGGGTTTGATTCCTCGGGACCACATACTCAGAAAAAGCCCGAAGTGGTGCTGTGGCTCAAGGGGTAGCACTCTAGACTCGAGAAAGACCTAGGCCCTGAGTTCAAACCCTGGGATTGGCAATAAAATGTTTCTGGGAGTCCAGAGTCCTCAGGCAGGGAACCCCAGCTCCACCTCTTACCAATGGGGTGACCATGGCTGGGTCCCCTCACCTGTTGGCCTGAGTCTTGGTGACCCCCTCTGCAAAGTGGGGATCCCAGCGCCCCACCACCATCTTACATGGGTGTGGAAACACGCTGTAGAGGGCTTGGCAGGCTGGGGCAGGTGCCATCTCCACCTGTCCACCGAGGAAGGCCAGCAGCCTGGCCCCCT
This sequence comes from Megascapheus bottae, assembly GCF_031878675.1. Classification (NCBI taxonomy): domain Eukaryota; kingdom Metazoa; phylum Chordata; class Mammalia; order Rodentia; family Geomyidae; genus Megascapheus; species Megascapheus bottae. Next base: position 4,806,852 of record NC_143546.1, read on the forward strand.
GCCAGGTACCAGCCCTGGTGCATGCTCACTGCAGGGAGTGAGTGAGCCAAGGATGAAGCCATGTCCAGTTTGGACCCTGCACCCACAGGTGACAGCTGAGGGTCCACACAGCCAGGCCACCAACACACGTCCACGTGTGCCAGGGTCCAGGTGTGAGTCTCAGCCTAGAACAAAGGCTGTCCTCCTGGATCAGGGGATGTCCTGTCCAGCTGGGGTCCCAGGGGATGTCCTGTCCAGCTGGGGTCCCAGGGGATGTCCTGTCCAGCTGGGGTCCCAGGGGATGTCCTGTCCAGCTGTGGTCCCAGGGGATGTCCTGTCCAGCTGTGGTCCCAGGGGATGTCCTGTCCAGCTGTGGTCCCAGGGGATGTCCTGTCCAGCTGGGGTCCCAGGAGGCTTTGCGTGGACTGGCCTCCCCTCCCTGACTGGTTCTTCAGTGGATGCTGGGGCCCTGGGTGGTTTGTGGGTTCCTGTCAGCTCCCCCTGGGGCTCTGTTATCAGCCTGTCTTTCATGTTTACTTGGCAGTTGGAACAGATTCCTCACGCAGGCGTGCACTGATTCTTCTCCATGGCTGGCAGAGCCATGGGCTCAGCTTTGTATGAGGACAAGTTGTTAGTAAACACATTTGCACGAAGGCCTCCCATTAGATGTGACTCGGGAAGCCAGGGACTGTCTGGAAAAGACTCTTGAAATCATGTCGTCCAGGCAGCCTGTTTTTATGGAGAAAGAAATTGAAACATGTATGGTGATAATGTCACGCCTCGCCAGGCAGACTCTGGTGGCTCACGCCCTGTTACCCCAGCTGAGATCTGAGGATCCTGATTTGAAGTCAACCTGGACAGGAAAGTCTGTGAGTCTCTCACCTCCAATGAACCACCAAAAACCTGGAAGTGGAGTGGTGGCTCCATAGCAAAAAGAAAAAGGACAGGGCCCTGGTCCTGTGTTC